>NW_005179249.1:595340-740617 GCF_000350225.1 Chondrus crispus
GTGGTTATACTCAAAAAAGAGCTTGGTGTTGCTCTCTGGCATGCAATGCTTTCATTACAAGCTTATATTCTACCCCCCCCTCCCAAAACCCCCGCACCCCGCCCCACCCTACCCCACCCCACCACCCCCAAACACTAAAATGGCGACCAACATTGTGTGGCACGACGGCGCGATCAAGAAGGAGCACCGCTACACAATGCTCAAACAGAAGGGCGCAACGGTGTGGCTCACGGGACTCTCCGGGTCCGGCAAGTCGACGGTGTCTGTCGCGCTGGAGCAGATGATGTTCAAGAAGGGCTACCTGGTGTACCGTCTGGACGGCGACAACATCCGCTTCGGCCTCAACTCCAACCTCGGCTTCTCCGCCGCGGACCGCAAGGAGAACATCCGCCGCATCTCGGAGGTCGCCAAGCTCATGGGCGACATCGGCGTCATCTCCACCTCGGCCTTCATCTCGCCGTACATTGCCGACCGCGTTGTCGCCCGCGAGATCCACAAGAAGGCGGGCATCCCGTTCGTCGAGGTCCACGTCGACGTCCCGCTCTCAGTCGCCGAGCAGCGCGACCCCAAGGGCCTGTACAAGAAGGCCCGCAAGGGAGAGATCAAGAACTTCACCGGTATTGACGATCCGTATGAGGCCCCGATCAGGCCCGAGGTCAAGATCGATACTTCCCAGCTCAGTGTCAATGAGTGCGCCAAGGCTATCCTTGACTATCTTGTCGCTGAGGGCATTATTCAGCCCAGGGAGGAGGAACCTGTTCCTCTTCCCGCGAAGAAGCCCGTGCAGGCAGAAGCCGCCGAGGCTAACGGTGCCCCAGTTGTCAACGGCTCCACCTGATTTCGTGCATACTTGTTTTTGGGTCATCGCCTTATGTCAGACGATCGCTCATTAGCTTTCCGACCGCTCCTCACTTGTCTCAAGGGGGCAACTTGTAGTCACTCTATGACAAAGTTACATAAACACATAAAAGAAACTCATTCCGCACATTCTCGTATCAATGTACACATCACAACGTAAAAAACCATACTCACACAGACTCTCCCTGTTTACAGAAATCAAACTATTACGAATTCGCGCTACACAACCACTTCTCACTCGGTCGGCCCCCCAAACAGCCTCGGAACCGGCCCGTTCGGCGCGCCCCAATACTCCACTGCCTTAACCCCTTCAACCAAAACGGTGCGATAGTTGCTAACAAACGCCTTACCCTCCTCCTCGCCACAGGTTGCGCGTCCGGTCGTCGGCATGGCATTCCTCTCCTTGAGCGCGTCGAGCTGCATCTCTCGTTCCTTGCGGACGCTCTGCGCGTACTCCAGGAACGCGCCGGTAGAGGCCGCGTCGACGTTGTCCAGCGCCTGCGCGGCGTCCTCGCGCACCGGCATCAGGTCGGCGACGTCGGCCACGCCGATGGAGCTCGTCTCGCCCTCCCAGTTGCGCGGCAGCACCGTCGCGAAGCCGCGCTGCTCGTACGTCTCCACCGGCCTCGGCACGTAGTCGCGCAGCGGCGCGTTGTCGCGCACGTCCTCGCCCGGCGGCACGCCCGGGATCAGGTCCAGGCCCGCTCGTGGCGCGCGCCGCGGGAGAGGGGGCGCCGTGCGGCAGAGGCTCTGCGGGCGCGCGAGAGAGGTGCGGACGGGGATGGAGGGGACGAAGCAGGGGGTCGTCATGGCGGTTGGGGTGGAGAGGTTGGCGGCAGGGGGATGGTGAGGTGGGAGAGAAAGGTTGGTTGGGGAGGTGCATCGAGTAATCTGTGAGAGGGAGGCCTGTGCCAAGAAGGCAGAAAACGAGATAATTTAAGACTAGGGTATTGCAACCAAGCTGCGAGCTACGAGGTCGTAATTGGCGCGTACCCCCCTTCCGGCGCGACTAATCCCACCTTGGCATCCATCGCAGCGCTTTGAGTTCGTCGTAGCTCCTCTCCAACGCGTAAGTCCACGCGCGCCAGTACCAGAACGCGGCGGCCATAGCCGCCACTACCGCCACGCAGAGCGCGGTGCGCACGCGCCGGCTTGGCACCGTCTGGAGCGCCACGCCCGCCAAAAGGCTCGCCAGCTGCAGGGCGGGCAGCACGTGGTACAGGAACGTGCACCTCCGCACGCCGATGTAAGGCACGAGGTTGAGCACCCATCCGGAGACGAGAACGAAGACGACGCCCGCGCGCTTGCGCACGGCCGACAGCGCCCCGGACATGCGGCCCCGCCACAGAATCACGGGCGTCGCCAGGAGGAGGGACAACCCGAACAGCACCCCGCACCCGCTCACTACCGTCAGGACAGGGTTGGAGATGAGGTAGATCATCTCCCGGTTGCCACTGCCCGCGTCTTCGTCGATGTAGAGAATGCCACGCGCGTTGTACAGCCACTCGTGCCACGCGCTCTCCCAGTGATGCCGCATCTCGATCGCGCTGTTCGCGCGCAGCATCTCCCAGTTAAGGTACCGAAAGTTCTCCACAAACCCCGGCGCCGCCACTTTGCTTGCGTCGTTCTGCCTGTAGTACTCGCTGCCCACCAGCGTTTGCTGAAACTCGATCGGCATGAATGCATCCCCGGGGCCAGATAAGGGGAGCAGCCGAAAATGAACCCAGAACGTGCCCATGTAGATCCCGATGGCTAATGCGCCCGCGTACGCCATCTCCAGCAAGTCGAGGGGTCCCTCCAGCGGAAAGATGGCTCCCGTCAGGGACACCAGCGCGATCAAGCCGGGCGTCACGATCGCCGTCCACTTCGTGGACACCGCGCACGCCCCGAACACCGCCGTCAACGTCAGCCACATGTATCTCTTCGGCGTCGACTTGGGCGTAGCCCACAAATACAGCGCGCACAACAACGCCAGCTGGCTGTACAGCACCAGCTGCGAGTCCGTCAGTATCAGCCGGCTCTCGATGCACAGCAGCATGTCGAGTAGCGGCATGGCGCCGACCGTCGCGCTGACGAGCGGGTCAAGTCCCAGCGCACGCGCGATGAGGTACATCACCGACGGGATCAGGCTGCCGACGGAGGCGGACACCACGCGCTGCGGGTAATACACGAGGTCACCGTACGGCTGCCCTAGGTTATTGAACGTGTAGTTCCGGTTGACGTACCCACCAAGCTTGGCAGCTAGCGAGAGCGTCAGCTTGCCGAAGGGGGGGTGAATGTCGAACAGATATTTCCCGGACAGGTAGTTGTCGACGAATGCCGCAAAGTGCCACTCATCGAACACTGCGCGTCGCACCGCGCATGCAGCGATCGTCAGTGGGCTGTCTGGTGCCCTGTGTTGTGTCAAGGGGGGCGATGGGGGGACCGGTGGCTACGCGCGGTTTGTCACGTACCGATCTTGGCCGGCACGGCCAGCCGGTAGAAGCGCGTCGCCAGCGCGACTAGAAGGAGCATCGCCGCGACGAGCAGATCCACGCGCCACGCGCGCCGCTCGTCGGGCGAGCGCGCTGGGTCGCCGCGCAGCTTGCGCACGCCCAGCACTTCTAGCACAGCCGCCGCCGCACCGCTAGAGGTCCGCCCGCGCGCGGACGACTTCGGCTTCAACGGACGCGACCCGCCGCCGGACTTACGCCGCTGCCGGAGCGTGGAGGTGGGCATGGCGACGGGAGTGAGGGGAGAAAGGCAATGGATGCGGCTTGGTGGCGGGCAGTTCTGGTCTGACGGCGGGGTACGATGCGCATTGCGATACACCGATGGTGATGATCATTTTCGCAGAAACACGTCATACAGTACAGTCACCAACTTCGATGTCGATGAGAAAGTCTTCTCTATGAGATGCTGCCCACTTCACTCAGCCGCACGGCCGTCTCGAGTACCCTCCTCTCCTCCTCACTCTCTTCCCTCGTCCTCTCTCTTCCCCGCAAAACCCTGCGCTCCCTTTGCCGCACGCCATACGCCGGCGCCGACCTCGGCATCCCCGCCACCTCCTCTCCCTCGTCCTCCTCCCCGTCAGCGCCCCTGTTCCCCGCGTCGTCCGCCGCCATCCTTGTCGCGCGCTCCGCCTCGCGCTTCCTGTTGAGTCTCGCTGCCTCCGCGAGGGCCCCGTCCACGTCGGGCAACTCCTCGCGCGACTTCCTCACGGCCCCCTCCTCCTTCGCCGCACCCAGCACTGTCCGGCTCGCCCTCACCCCCGCCTGCGCATCCGGCGACCGCTCCAGCGACCACTCCAGCGATTGGAACAGCTTGTGGAACACCCGCACCATCTCCCGCATTTCCGCTGTGGACAGCAGGTCATCCGCACGCGTTTTCGGCCTCTCTGCCCGCCGCACGAGCGGCTCCGTTTCCCTCTCCTCCTCGCTGCGCACTCGCGATGCGCCGCCGTCGGAGCCGCCATCGCTGTGCTCAGATACCGATGGCTGGTCGCTGTAGCGTCCACCGCGTGTCCGCGTAGACGACGGTTGTGTCGAAGCCATCGCCCCTTTGGCCATCCGCTGGACATTGTCGGCCACGTCGTCAGAGTCCGCGTCGTCATACACTGAAAACCCGTGGTGCGGTTTGCTTGCTTTGTCCTTTCTGTACTGTGCCCCGGAAGGAATGTCGTCTTCGTCGTGTGCGCCCTCGTCAGCCGAGGTTTTGCGTCTTCCCTTGCCGCCTTTCTCGTCAAGGCCAAGAAATCGCCTCACTGCCTCGAAGAAACCTCCAGCAAGTGCATGCTGAGACGCCGTTCGCTCGCCCTTGCCAGAGTGTTCCCTTTCGTTCGGAAAATCAGCAGGCGCAACCGTCCGCGCCTTGAGGTCCGCGGTGTCGTCGTCTTTCTCGTCAATGCCATAGTCGCGACGCCATGACTCGGACACGGGCGGGGCGTCCTCGTCGATGTCACGCTGAGGGGGGAGTGGCCGCGAAGAGAGACGCGAAGGTTTAGTGGCAGTGCGTCGGCGGGGGGGATGGGAAGCGGGATCGTCGTCTAGGGGTGTTGCGAGAGCGAGACGGAAAACAAGAAGCAGGGCTAGTAGCCGGAAAGCAGTGGCTTCGAATGCCATCAGTGAGGGTCTCACCGCTTTTGCACAGAGTGGCGTGTGGGATCCTGGGAGCCCATGTAGAACTTGCTGAATGAGGGTAAAGACTGCCACACCTCATGCAGTTTCTTGAAGGTCAGGTCGTAGTGAGAATGGCTCTGTTGAGAAATTGAGTTGTGGTGGTGCGTTTCGCATTAATTCGAGTACAGACACAAATTAAACATGAACCCCATTGCTTGTAGAGCAGAGCAGTCCCTGGTTAAGGTGATGGGGACCGCGAGCTTTGCGGACCGATGTCCATGCAGCGAGAGTTTTGATGACATTAATTCCAATTGTCCAGCTTCTGATTTATGGATATGTATCTTCACTTTCATTGTCTCTAGCTAGATCTCGCGACCTTTCCTCCAGCTTGCTGGGAAGAGCTGCACATCGTCTGAAAATGTATATGTTAAGATAACATATCTTTTAGACAATAACGCATCCCTGTTTCCGAAAACTTCTGAATCAGCTGAAGCTGGGGACGTACAGTGTGAGAGGTCGATACAACACGTTCTCCAAATACATCAGTACGTCTGCTCTCAGGTACGTTCAGACACTTACACCATTGCCTCGGCGACGACGGCAAAAAAAAGAATGAGGTGGCTCAGCGCTCCTTATAAGAATATAGTATCGAATCTACATCAAGCTCTATGGACCGTATAGAAGAAAAAAGGAATCACCTTGTTCGATCTTCCATAGCGCCCCTGCACTCGATATGTGTAGCTGCATCAGTGTGCAATCATATCAAGGAATTTGGCGGGGGCAAATGCAGCAAGTCATGAAACCGTTACAAATCCCGAGGATGAGTCGAAAACAAGTGTCCGTCTCACTTTCATATAAGCGATGTAAAAATACTACAGTATCTTGTCTTAGGATGTCCAAAAATGCGAGGCTCCTTCTTCGCGACATCCTACAGAGAAAAAGAAGAACCATACTCCCACTGCATGATGTTTTGAACGGTTTCTTCTAGAATCTATTTAACAGAAGTCCGACAAGTGAAGACCCGCACCCATTGTCCCTCGATTTTACCCGCATGGATTCCCGTCGGAGGGTTTACTGCTTGTTTGGCAGTCTGAGAGCATAATGGGGTACCGGAAATCCCTCGTCTGCCGCCAAGGCCCGTAAATGAAGCGTGACTCCACTTGCAGTTTTCAGTATGCATAATGCCTGGGGATCGAAAAGTTGTCCTCCTGGCCAATTATCGCCTTCTGTGGGTATACGCACCAAGCAGATGCGGATGCAGAGAAAAACAAAACAAACAGAGACCCTCTAACTAGGATTGGGCAGCGTGCTTAATCTCGGCTGCTATAAAAACAAAGACACAAACTTGCTATGAGAACTCTTTGAATTACGAATATCAATGCGCCCGTGTCGAGTTGTCAAGACATTAACCTTCCATCAAAGCTCAAAAGGGTGGTGTGTTATAAAAATAAAAATAAAAATTTAAAATCACACTGCATCGCCCTCATCCCCTCCTCCGTTCTTCTTCGTGTTAAAAATTGAAGGTTCCAGTGGAGGAAATCCCTCTTCCCTTATTTATTGTCCATTGTGACGGAAATAACCTTTTGCTCTCAAAACACGGCCTCTTGTCCATGGCATGATCTCTAAATTGTGCTGAGAGCATATGGGAAGTGGGTATGTACTTACCGTACTGAGACCCCTGATTACCTTTGCTGCTTGATTTGAAAGTCGCTCGGGCCAAATGATAAGCGTTTGTGAATGGAGAGCGGCTGCAGTTGTTTGATGGACGTCCGAGAATTCTGTAAATTCTGTGGCTACGGAAACCACCGTAGTTGAAGTTAGAGAGGTAGAAGCATTACTCAATACTATTGTAGAGATATCGGATTGTTTTCATCAGCTGCAGTATCATACGTAGCTGTCGAAAACTGTCTTCCGATTCTTGCCCTTCAGGCAAACAGAAAGAGCTTGAGGATTCATCTCCCTTATTAAGGGCGACTACGAGAGTCAAGGCAAGAACCAGGTGTAAACGACGATGACAATCCACGGTAAAAATATCTATTTCATTTAAAACGAGAAAACATGTATATGTGTCCTTGAAAGGCAAGGCCATGGTTGATAAAGTCCTGTACCTTGATGTCAATGAGGTGATCATAGTTGAGGTTTAGACACACATCAGCATTGGGAACCAAAGTCGCTTGCGCCACGGATCCTTCCAAGCATTGAAGGGCAACCACGTTGCTCTTCGAGCGAAGAGAAAACACTGCCGTGAAAAAGCAAGGACAAGGAGGTACGACTGTCGTAGTACGACATCGTAGTACGACATGAGACCAGATCATTTCTTTTCTTCGAGAGTTGCATGAAACTAGGGTTACAGCTACGTAGATCGAATCCGAAGACACGAAATTCGCACCGGTGTCTACAAAACTGCATCGACTGCTTTTGTGGAAGTTGGGCAATTGGGACTTTACGTCATGCGCACGCAACGCCCGTGAAATGACCACGAAGCATGTGAATTTGAAGGAACAGGGGGATTAGCTAGTACTGTATATGAGTTACGAACAATCCGCTTGCAGATGTATGGATGAGCAGTTGTTTATGCCCTGGAAGATGCCTGAAAGCACAAGACATTTGAAAATGTGTCCGGATGACGGCGAAGCGGGTGTGAAGTCGTGTAGGATTTTACTGTAGTAGTGTATTGGGGTTGAGTCATGGAAGGTGAGGATGTCCAGCCACTGCTGTTCACAGCAACGGCAGTCTGGTGAGGGTTCACATGCCCTCACCAGACTGCCGTTGCGGCTTTCGTATGTGTGCTTATTCGTCTCAGCCGCTGTATACCAATTACAGCAATCCAACAATAGAGCTGTACATGAGTACAGTATACCGTAGAGCAGATTGGAGAATGTTGGGAGTTAGCAGCTGCCTGGACGACAATTGACCTCATATGAGGCTACTTTTCAACTTATTCTTTCTCGACTTGTGCTTGCTCAACAACAAGGAAAAAGGTACTCTCGCCACCGCAGTTGACCTGTGCGTTGCGGAAGGATTTCTACAGTACTAGTGTCGAGTGTCTATTGGACCTTTGTCCCCATATGAGGGCATTATTCGACCTATTTTTGACTTGCGCTTCCTCGACATGAAAGAAAAAGATACCCCCGTCACTGTACTTGACCTCTGGCTTAAGTTAAAAAGTAGGCTCATCTGAGGTCAATTGTCGTCTAGACACTAGAGCGCAGCTCTTCATCCCACGGGCGGGATCGCAGTCTCCCCGTGATGAAGGTTTGTGGGTAAGCTCACACGTTGCTTAAGCTTTGGTATTGCTTTACTACGGTATGACGCCCCGCCCTTTCTCGTGAACCTCGTTTAGGAAAACCATCAACATGGATGGGTTGCGGCAAGATGGCCAAAAGCTTCAGGCCTGACAGAGGTACTGATGTTTGTACTCCCTCCCCACTCTCTAGACATGGGCGACCGGCATTGACTCTAAGATGGACAATGCCGGGCTGTGATCATAGAGTGAAGCCTGGAAGTGGTGTGGTGTTAAGTATTCGACCTATTTTAAAAAATGGATATGGACATGCCGAATACTGTATGCTGCATAACGGAGCTATTGAATCCGAAGAGCAATGCCGTACCCTTCCTGAAAGGGGCAATTTGGTAATCGGGGGCAATTTGGTAATTTTTATTATTCCCCTACAGGGGGGTACCCTATTTAGTGCTACCCCGTGTAGCGTGATAAAATAGGCACTAAATCGGGTTTGGCACAAGAACGGTAACTTAACAAGAAGACTGAATATAGTATTTAACTAAGGAAACTCGTCATGGTCGTCTGTTTCTGCTTCTTCTGTGGCTTGAGAGCCTCAAATATGATGCGTCTAGCCTTGCGCAAATGTGAAGACGCATCAGGTAGCGAGAGAGCTACCGCTGCCGCCTCTAATTTTGAGAACTCATTCGCTGCTTCGATCAAAGAGAGAGAACGAGCCTGACTAGCATTAGAAATCTCCTCCATCATGCCTATCGGAACTGTAACGGACACAGAAAATCTACCAGTTTTCATATCTTAGTACCAAGCAGAGTGGTGCCCTGTAGCCTGCTGGATGGGCCCGGGGGGCACTTGTTTATCATACCTTTTGGTGTAGAGCCGTTAGAGTAGCACTAAACCGGGACATACACTATATATAGAGGCACTAAATCGGGTACCCCCCTGTACCAGTTTACCTCAAACGCACGTACAAGTTGCTGACAATAGTCGTACAACCCGGTCCGTCTTCCCTCGTTGCTGCGGACGGGAAAAGTCCGCCAAAATTCAAACGTTTGCACTCCCACAGTGCCTTTACGCTCGCCCATCTGCTTCCTGCAGCTCTGACATCATGACTGTGACCTCGGGTTTCAGGGAACCATGGGTCTGTCTATGCGCATGCAGAGAGCGATTGAGAAAAAACACAAGAACGCGACGCCATAATGAAAGAACAAAGAACAAAGGGCACTTCCCTCCTCCGTGACGGCAAAAAGAGTTCTGCCGTTGTGAAAATTACAAAAGTACCCCGAGCGACAATTGATCGCATTTATCGTGCCTTGAAGGCCGATGATGACCTTACACTCGATGCCCCTTTGTCCTCAGAAGCTAACCGCAGAGGTCGACGTACAGTTATCAGCCAACAAGAGTCCGTGTTGATAAAAAAGAGGATCAAATTTGCTGCCGAGAAGGGATTCGCACTCTCCAACGGCGATGTCAGAAAATAATGACCGGCATAGCGTCCGATGGGCGTGCCGGATTCCAGACGGAGTCGGGTAGTCCGTCTCAGGACACGATATGGCACTGGCGGGCGATCAACAGAGACGTAACATACCGAAAAGCCGAGAACAAAGACATAGCAAAGTTGAAGGCCGAAATGTTCGGACATGTATCAACTTTTTCAGACGCATTGAAAAAGGTCGAGCATGCCAATCCCGATATTTTTCGGGACCCCGCCCGGCTTTGGAACGTCGACGAGACGGCAGTCGACTGCCAATACGGCGAACGGAAGAAGGATTTCGGGTCCTGTGCGACTCACCATGGCGGATACATGGCTGGTCAGGCCCGAAAAACCAACAAACACATCACACTCGTAGTGGCAGTTTCTGCTTCTGGGCGAAAAGTTCCCCGGCTTTTCATTGTGGAAGGAAAAAATCGTGATGAGTGGGTGGATCTCTCCACTTAAACCTGCGGAAATAATATGCCCTTCACCAACTACAAGTCGATTGTCAGCCGAACATTGGTATCATGAGGGAACAGTAATCATGACAGCGGATAAAGGAAGTATGGAAAAACGTCTCATATCTCATGTCGTCGAGCACATATATCGATGTGTGAGAAAGGAAGTCCCTGCCGAGCTGCCGTACTATATGACTCTGGATGGCCACTCTTCCCGTGAAGGGTATGAATGGCTTGAACTTTGCAAGCAAAAAAATGCGAAGTCGTACAATCGCCGTCAAATACGACCCATTTCCTTCAACCTTGCGATCAGGACGTTAACACTGGCTTTAAAAAGCATGCGGAGGCACAGAGACCTCTTGCAGAAGGAAACCACACTAGACATGCGGTCCGTGCGTCCAATCTGATGGTTACTGCATTGGCTTACAGTGATATTACCGTGGATAAGATAGGGTCAAACTTCGAAAAAACGGTTTATGGCACATGAACTACTCTTTTCTTGACATGTTCTTGAAAAAAGGACCGACTGGGGCTGTCAACAACCCCGAACTCATCAAAGAATCATCTAAGAATGTGGCAAGCAGAACCCGAAACAGTGACAGTAGGATTTTTCGAAGTCTCCGCAACAATTTGGCCGCAGCGACTGACCCGACCACGGGACTAAGAGATGTTGAAATTCTTTTGAGTAAGAACAGAAGCGTCAAAAACATTCTAATGTCAAGCACTGGGTTTAGGAGCGGTGATTCTCGGCAAGTGGTTCAGCAAAAAAGTGTGGAGCTCCAAAAAGGGACACCAGCGATATACTTGACCTTGGACGATGTTATCCAAATCAGAAAAGCGAAGGATGCAGCTGGTGCTGCTGCGAAGGTGCCGAAGGCCGAGGAAAAGGCAGGTCGTGATCGCAAGCGCGAGCAGCGACGAGTGGCGAAAGCAGCTGGTGGCAGTAAGATGGGAGAGAAAGCCGTGGATCCAAGGTTTCCATCTTTGCGACCCCTTGCGCATACTGTTGTTGCATCTACTGCAAATTGTGAAGCGGCGATGACCTCTACACCTTCTAAGCAGGCCGTGAGAAAGGACCCAAGCAGTGAAAATGATGTTGCCGATTCTCTGTTGTCGCTTTCGCGTACGTAGGTAAAATTACCAAATTGCTCCTTTTCTTGATTTGGGAGCTATTTTCGCGTTTGTGAAAAGGTCATATTGCTTCGAAAAGCTCTATTTTGCCATCGTTATCCGCGTGTAGGAAGTAGGGGGACACCTCTCTGCCTGCACCAGATGCTGTATGGCTGTTCGGGATAGTGCCATACAATATTTGTGTGGCACTTTCAAAAGAATTACCAAATTGCCCCTTCGGGAAGGGTACCATGTCGCGAGGTAGTGTTTTTTCCTGGCTATGGTCTGTTTCGTGCACGAGAATCTCGGAGCGGTGGGGTGACAAGAGTGGGTACACTTTCTCTGAAACAGAGGATGCGTTCAGTGAAAAGACGGGGGGACGTTGGTGCGAACAAAGCGCTTGCAAGAGCAGCTGTATGAACATGTAGGCGGGAGCTAAAACCGGACGGATGGACATGCCTGGCGTGTGCCCAAGGTTAGAGGGTGGGGTTAGAAATAGCAAGCCTGGGTGGATGGTTGGAAAGGAAACTGTGGACGGCTGGGATGCAGATGAAGTGGAAGCGTGCAATGGTCGATGTCGGGATGTTGGGTGTTTGATGCGGAGTGATCGGTTCGGTGGTGATTTATTCGGGCCGTGATGGGCGGGGATGGTCGTTTGAACGGAGACGTGGAACTATCTGAGGGGCCTGTACATGTGTGGATGATGGGTGTGGAGGGAGGGGAATGCATACTGTAGATATCGGTGTAGGGTTTAAATAGTGTGATACAGGCCTACTGGACTGTGGATTCTTGCTGAAGGTGTTGTGGTTCTGGATTTGCAGTACGGTTCACTGGAGTGTTAAGTGGTTGGGGTTCGTGAAGAAGAGGGCAGTAGGGAGCTGCGATGTTTAAATATGGACTAGGATTAGAAGCATTCTATTTGAAAAAGTGGATTTAAGAAAAGCGAGGTCTACTAGTGTTTATCGGACCATTGCTCTCATAGAAGGACAACTTTCCGTCCTCATTTGAGGACACTTTTCGACATAACTTTTCTTGACTCTCGCTTTCTCGAGAACAACGAAAACGATACACCCGACACCGTACTTGACCTCTGCTTGGGAGCAGAACGAACTTTGTGAGAATTGCATGTTCTTCCTGGTCGTTTTTAGATATGTCTGGAAAGAAGCTTTTTTAATCACCTTTTTAAACCGAATGTAAAATAAATTCGAAACCAAAAACGCCTGTTTAAAAAGGGAACTACTCCCATAAATCCCCAATTTTGACTCATTTCACTTCAAATGCATACCGTTCGGCTGTTTTCCATCACTACATGACAAAGGACACACCCAAAGGAAAGACAAAATTTATCCGGATAGGATTTATCCAGATAATCCAGCGGGGAAATGATATATTTTTGTTCCTCGGAATGAGGATGATTTATCTGTTGAGCACAGATAATCTTCCTCCAGTATAAAGGTTCCGTGGACACGTGTCCACAGAGCTCGCCACTCTTTTGTTGATACTGTACTGAGCCGGTGTTTTGATCCATTTCGCCGTCGTCGAGTTGAGGACCAGCACGAAATGACCGCAAGTTCCTGCGGCGCCCCTCACACCAATCTGAAGCAACACTCCCTCACCTCCGAGTCTATCCAAAACTGAATCCATTCCTTCACCATCGAGGATGCCGAAATCAACCATTAAGGGACGTCGTCTTGCTGAGCTTTTTTCACTCGCAACGGAGGGAAAAGTACGTATTGGATATGAAAATGTGGCACAAAACGCAAAAAGCAGTCAACTAGTTACGAGAACCTTTTATCGCACATACGCAGTGCACATCCAGACTATTCTACACTGGTGGAATCTGAGCAGGCTTCCGAAAGATCTACTATTGATCATTACTTCTCATCGTCAAAGGCACAAAGGTTTATGGGTTGGTTCGACTTTATCATCAACAACTTGCTTCCGTTCTCAGTTCTGGAGAAGGAAACAATCCGAATTCATATCAAGCATGACCCAATCAGTCTGGCTACTTTTATGAGATACCTTCCCGACTAGTAGAGTGCGTAGAAGAGAAGGTGTCTCGGCTGTTGCCAACACAATATACTCTTGTATTTGATGGATGGTCAGTTGGCTGTACGCATTACTCGACTATATTCGCATCTTATTCAATGTCTAATGCAGCTGGGTACAGTGTTCGGTTGCTCGCCTTTTCGCCTTTGGGCGATGAATGCTCTCTGAACGCGGACAATCACGTTTCTTTCATGACCTATGTTTTGGGCGTATTCAAGTTCTCTTGGGATGATGTCACTTCCCTTATAGGTGACAACTGTGGGACGAACAAGTCTATCGCCAATAAGGCATGTAAGCCATTGATCGGGTGCGCAACCCATCGATTTAATTTAGCGGTTTAACGGCCGTTATCCGGATAATAGGTAAGGAGGAAGAACTGCTAGAGCAAATCAACAGGTTGAGGTCGAAGCTCAAGACGCTGCTCTTCGGAGCTAAGTTGTTGCAATTAGCTCCCTTACGTCCTATCACACGCAACACCACAAGAAGGGTCTCGACGTTTGATATGATTTCTAGGTACGTGAGGCTGAGAGAGTCTCTTGTAGATCTAGCCTCCTCTGATATTGATGATTTATGCTTGAATTAATCACAAAATAGGAGAGTAAATGCTCTCCGAGTTCGTTTGAAGGATTTTGAGTCAGTGTCGAAGTCGTTACAGAAGGCATCGGCTACAATTGCGAAAGTTCGAGTTCTCTTCGATGCTGTAATGGATCAATATCCCGAGACAGCATCCAAGCTCTCACCATCATCTGCTATAGTGCAGAGTCCTTACTTGGAGAGTACTATTGTAAAGGTACAGTTCGGGAATCCGAATAATTTATCTGAAGAGGAGAAGGCATGTTTAAAACCGTTTTGTGTGGATGAAGGCGCGGATCAAGACAGTGCATCCGAGGCGCTCTCTTTTGCCGATCGTGCTTTAAAAAAGCAGAAGAGAATATGTGGAACGTCATCTCAGAGGTACACGGAGCTCAGATTCCTTTTTCCAACTTCACATTTACGTGCGAGGCTTTTGTCAAAGGCCGCATACATTCTTAACAACAGAAGACGGAGTCTTCCGCTGGCCAATTTAGAGTCGCAACTATGTTTGCATCTCAACAATGATCTGCGGGATGAAGGTGACATCAATAATCTGATACAGTCTCAAGTTGAGACTTTGAGCAGGCCCTGTATGATTTGATTATACTAGATAATCCGAACTATTTATCTTTCATGCTAGTGATTAACGGATCATCTATCTTGGAGACTGCTGGGTCCAGGATATATTATAATAAGTTTTGACGATGCTTTGGACACACCCATACATCGGTAATGATCTGAGCTTTCACTACGATACACCTATTGATGCATTCGGCAGCGAAAATGTGCAACAAAAGCAAACAGAGTACGCCCCTTTTACAAAAATGAGCAAACTGCTGGCATCAAATTCCCAAATCCTCATTGAAACAATATAAGCATAAAGTATATGAAATAAAAACAAAAATTGGTATTTTTGGAATGAGTCAAAATTGAGGAGGTTTGCGCAAATCAGCACTTTTGTCACCTCACACTGGCGATTCTCGAAAAACTTAGAAGCATTAGAGGGTTTACGCAAAAAAATGATTTCGTCACGTGGTCAAATGTTGTGAAACGTATGCCACCCACCATACGTGTCTCACAAAACGCTGAAGAGGCCAACTCATTTTTCTCTAAATCGACGAAATAGCGAAACGACCGACGCACTCTACGTCTCCTCCCCGCGTCCCATTGCACTTTCCTTTCCCACCGCGTTCACGGCGAGCTCTGCAACCCCACCCGTATCTCTGTCCTCTCCCCTTACCATCTACGCGCCGTCCTGTCGAGATCTCACGCTCACTATCATTCTCAAACTAGTGACCACCAAACCGAAAGGACGTTCATCCTCCACCCATTCTGTCCCGTACGTGAGAACCTTCCTACCTCAGCGGCACGCTCAACATCCGCACTCGTATCCCGCCCTCGGGAACCTTTCCACTTCACCAGCACACTCAAAATTAATTCACGCCGTCTCGCCTTCGAGAACCTTTCCATCTAATTATTTGGCGGTATCTCGCTCTACGACACCGCCTGCCCCTCTCCAAGCTGATGACCCTAAAGTGTGTCCCATCTCCCATCGCAGCCGCACCTCCCCTGCTCCGGCTCTAACTGCTTCGTTAGCACGCTTATATATATCGCACTTGCACATCTGGGCTATCGGCCGCAGAGGCCTAGTTCATCTCTGCATTGCTTGCCCACTCCACGCCAGCACATCTCGCACTTGACTGATCTCGCTTCTGCGAAAACGAAACTCCGCAAGCGCCCGTTCATCACTAAAAATGTTAAGGTTGAAGCTTCAACCTTAACATTTTCAGGGATGAAAATCAGCGGAATTACCTAGGTAATTCCGCTGATATGTCGTGAGCGCATTCTTATAAGCCGGACGTCATGCTTTGTGTAGTACAATTCCGTACCAAAACTGTGGTATAACGCCAAGTGTCCACTAGTGTACATACTGTACTCGAGCACCCGATGGTGTATGACAAGGACCGCATTGGTTAATTCCCAATTCGAAAGGTAATAACCTTATCGCCCGGTAAGTTGGGCAGCGCAATTCGCGTCCGTGTACGTACTGTACTCGAATCATACCGTCTAATGTATGATACCGGCGTACCTCGCTGGCGGCCAAGTGCAGGACCGTTACTGCCCGACGTGAACTCGTACCGTTACAGTCTGGCACTGTAAGAACGGGGACTACAGTAGTAGATATAATAAAGTAGGGAAGGGGAAGGACTCGAGGGAATGATCGATGAACGCAGTGGCATCATCTCGAGGGCCGACCCCTTTGTCCCTTGGTTTTGTGCCTAAGTCTTTCGCCTGACTACGTTTTCGTCTTCCCTTTTTGTACATCGAGTACAACGAAAAGTACTCCACCGCAGGGGTAACGCACGACGAGCGCTCCGCATAGCGCCCGGATTCGTCCTCCGTGACGGCGTCGCCTCCGCACGGCGTCGCGTTACCACGTCGAGGACGTCGATCTGCCTTTCGTGGCATCGTTGTGTCGAACCCACACCGTTCTACCAAAACCTCTACCAACCAGCTACCGAACTCCCTTCTGTCTTGTTTTGTGGTTCTTACTACACGTGTGCAGGGCACTCGTCGCGTCTCGCACGCGTCGAACTAAAGTACAACGTGTCGCAGCTCCCGCCACCCGAAGCCGGTCTAGCGCGGCTCGTTCTACTACAAAAACCCCCGGCGAGATGATAACCGCGCGGGAGGGTGGGTGCTACTGTAGCGTGCGGGCGTACACGCGCCCGCCGCTGTGTACAGTAGTACCCCAAGGGTCCGACGTGGGACAGCCGGTAGCAGCGGGCGTGGCCACGGGTAACACGTGGCACAACCGTTGGTCGGGATCGTGGCCACGGGCACACGTGTATAATCCGTACGGTGGCTAACTAGTGAGTAGTAATTAATGGCACAAATTAAGTAATTGTGTACAGTAGCTGGTACACAGTAAGTGGCAGCTACTGTAGAGGGACAGGTGTCCGGGCGTCCCACTTAGGGGTTAAGTCGGGGACACCTGCCCGTCCCAGTACAGAGGGGGCAGACTAGCGTCCCTTCCCTTTACGACTAAGTGCTAACATTGTTCCGGTTTTCCTTTTAGTCTCAGGCTTCTAACCCGTGACTGGCCGTCCGGATCTAACACCACCGTCGGGCTGCGCGTTACCGGCCAGGTGAGCCTTCCCTCTTTTCGAGTCCATCTGTACGGTCTGCCTTCGCCCGTGGGTTACCCAGCGGCGCGCACTCCGTTACCTCTCCCCCTCGTTTCCGAGCGGTCGGAACGAAGGTAGTTATACCACACATTGAACGTTCGAGTGACTCGTTAAGGTGAAGGAGCAGGTGGGTAGGGGCACGGGCCGCAAGGGCAAACTGCAGCCGATTGCGTCGGTAGCAAAGGCGAAGCCTGGAACGGCCGACGGCATAGTCTGTTAGTCTCATGACTGTGTGATGGCGTTTGATGTCGACCAGTCGAAGAGGTTATGTGTAGTTCTCATAGATAAACCATTTTCGACACTGCGTAAACAACCAAAACCAATATTTTCGATGGAAAATTCAGAACAGCACATGTCTCATTTTTGCGCATTTAGTCATGTCATTTTGCGTAAACCCTCTATTGACCAATTTGGGCTAGTGAAGACTCGTTCGAAAGCTAGTATAGCCCTCCATCCAGCTGCCGAGTTCCGCTCTCTGTACATGTTTTCAGCTAAAATGCCATTACTTTTCGTGAAATTGGGCCAAAATTGGGGATTTATGGAAGTATTTACTCAATCTACTTTAAATTCTTAATATTTCTGCGTATTCAAAGATGTTCAATTTAATGTATACATCTTTGCAAAAAAGGGCTGTCCTCATACTGTATGAGAACGAGACCCAGTCGGATAGTCGCTAGAGAGTAGAGTAGCCGAGTGTTTGGGAGGTGATTGAAAGGTCTACCGTGCAGTCACAATCCCCCGATAGTTGCATTAGCACGGAAGTCGTTCTGTATTCAAATATGGTAGAAATTTGCCTCCCGGGGGAGCCTACTGTAGGACGAGGACTGACAACGTTTCTGACAGCGTGTTTTATCACAAACAGGCGCACAATATCTCTCTATTTGGTATATTAGAGAGTTATGTGGTTTCTTACAGAAGAGATGAGTTCGCGTCAAGGACAGTACTGTACCTTGGTACATTAGTGGTTTCAGAGTAATGGAAACAAGCAATCAAGCCATATTCAATCAAGTATAACAAAAAGTGCCCCATAGATGATCTCTATTCAAGGGTCCCCGCTCGGGATCCGAGGTTTGTATTCAAGTAAGGCGGGTTTGTTCACGTCCGGGGTTTTCATTCACTGGCAATTGCCTACAATGTGCTGTTCGGTAGAGTGCAGCAGGTTAATGTAGTTTTCTTGTACAAGATTCCGTACTGCGGCGTCCCGTGGTGTGGGACGAAGAAGAAGGGTTTGCAAGGGGTGTGCTTGCGGCTCTGAAACATAACACGGGTTGGGTACGTGTTGTGACCAACGGTGCGGCACTGGCAAGACAGAGGAGCAGTTTTCATATAACTTTTTAGTCGCAACAGTATTCCATCCACATATGCAGAACAGGGTCAATCATACTTGCACTGGTTGTAGATGGTCCGCATGATGTAACGGCATGCGAGCGTAGACGGTGGCAGCTGTGTTGGACCAGTTGGTAAACTTCCTCGCACTGTAGCGAATGTAGACGCGCTAGGGGATGTAGTCAGCTGCCCGTGGACGGTCTATTTTGGTGCTGCTCATTTCGGGGTGCGACTCCTCGACGGGTAGCGCCATTTGTGGTGGTACTGTGCTGTGTCTTGTGTGCTGGCTGAGCCGAGGAGTTCCACAGCAGTTGCGGTTTATACAATATTTCGTCCACCCTGCTTTGGCCTCTGCATCCTGCGGAAAAGGCCTCGGTCATGGTGCGAGCACTGGTGATCGCTGTGTTCGCAAGCGGCGTGCAAAAAATCCCTTCCACACCGCTCGCCACGCACGTGTGTCGAGGTGCTTAGGACGGCCTAGGTCTCAAAGAAAAACCGCCGGACGTTCCGCAATGCCAAACCGTATCTGTTTTCTCTTTGTCCATATGTAACATTACTGTACATAGCTACCATGGTGCGGCTGCCATGTGCGACCTGCTTACTAGATCACTGGGCTTTGAGCACCCTTGGCTACAATCGTCCGTCTGGGGCTGCGCTGGATCTCTTGGTACCAGCCGAATCAGCCGTGCTCGACGTTTCGGGATGTCCGCTAGTAGGGGCAAGGCTACTGAGAGCAGGAGTACCGCACGGACTGTACCTTCCTTCAACGCAGACAGGATACTGTACTCGGTGATGGCAAAACTGTTAAAGTGAATTGTGTTTAGATTGGGACTACCTATGATAATATGTTGCCTGATTCGCGCTGTAGCCTACAAATTAGCTGTATCCTACACCTTTTTGTCACCTACCACCCACCTTTGCCGTATTAGGCCTCAGGTGTACTATTCCCTTATGGAATGTGTTACCTAGCTTTAAGAACTACTTTTTAGGTACGTTTGAAAGGCTTCCTGGGTAGCAACCCTCCTTTTGGTAGCGTAGTGACACTTTTGGTTTATTTGGTAAGTATCTCCTCGAGTTCTAGAGTACTATAAATGTCTACGAGTAAACGGCCCCGGTGCTCGGCATCAAATCTTACCATCAACAAAAACCAACCACCACCGACAACCTCGCGCCAACGCGTCTCGTCTCTCCCCTGTGGCTCGCCCTCCGACCACCGCACCCCATGCCAACCCGGCCTGTGCGTACCCCTTGCACCCCGTGCCGCGTTTGGCCTGTGCTCCTCTTTTTACTCTACTGTACCCCTTTACAGTAATTTCTCCGACACTTCGAGGTTAACGGAAAATTCTGCTCTCTCATTGGCCTTATCTTTTTGCAGCTGGAAAAATCAGGGAAATATCTCGCCGCCGCCGTGACACGTGTTCTAATTCAACCTCAAACCTCAGGTCTAAGACCCATTCTGTCCCTCACTCACTTTTGTTACTGCTACAGTATAGCTTAACACTGTGTGTGATACAGCGAGCTCACGCTTGGCGTTATATAACGCAGTGGATGGCACACCTGATGCGACCGTCAAACCACCCCGACGTGCTCAGAGAAGCCGCAGAGCTCGCCGCCGCTACTGCACCGCCGCTTTCGCACCGCCGCCGCTCGCCGATTCGCTCCGCTCCGCCTGTTTCTACTCCGCCGCCGCTGTCCCCATCGCCGCAACCGTCCTCCCCGTCGAACTACAGTAGCTCTGGTACAGAATTTGACGCTCCGCCGCTGGTAGAAATTGAAACAGAACAGCCTTCTTCCTCTGAGTCTACCTCACCTACCGCGACCCCGTCCTCTAATTCTCACCCGGCTACTAGCGTATCGTTAATTCAGGAGGACAGTGAGCTTTCTGAGCGCCGCGCACGCTATATCCTCAGAGTAACAACGCAACGAGAAGCTCGCCGAACTAATCCGCCGCCCCGAAGGCCCCGGACCCGCTACTGTCAGTACTGTAAGAGGACCCTTTCGGGCCACCAACAGTACCGGATCCACATTACAGGCCCACCGCACGCGCGCGCTGTTCAACGTGAACTACACGAAGGACGTGTAAACCGGACCTGTGTACAGTGTAATAAGACTTTCACTACTGTACATAACTACACTGTCCACTGCCGTAGTACGCGCCACCACGCTAAACTACGCTTATTAAAGGAAATTAGGATGCAAAATTAGCTGAGTTACTGAGTAAAGCATCTCCCATTAGCTAATTAAAAAGAAATTCTTTAAAAAGGTAATCATCCAACCAACATATAAGGATCGAACAAAAAAGGTGTAATCTAACCAACAAATAAGGATTAATCAAAAAGGCAAAACTCCAGCCAACACAGAAGGATTATATAGGTTCAAAAAAACTGTCCACAACTAAATTCCGTAACTAAATCCAGGTTACTCAAATTATGGCACCATGTCCTCACTAGCTAGGGATCGTGATGAACTTTCTCGTCACAATCCTAGGAGTAATGCCCAGTGTGACATTAAGTCTACAATAGAGCTATACATTAACGAGGACCCTCAGCCTCCTAATGTCGAATGTTTTAACTCATTACGAGAAGACCTTCCACCTGAAGTCTTGTACACTAATGAAGTTATCAAAGGTCCAACTACGCTATACCGTATATTACGAGACTACCTTTCACTTAAGGGCCTCATTTACTCTCAGCACTCCATGAGTAATAGGATCTCGCATGGTTTAGTGAATATGTTCTACGATGATCCGAACGACCAGCATCTCGCAATGCAGAACCTCGCACCGCCTCAAGCTAGTAATTCGGTTCATCATAACCAAGCTAGCTCGTCTCCTACGCAAGGTACCATGTCTCATGTGACGTCTGATCAGAAGCTCGCACACAACGTGGCCTCACGTTTCAACCTGGAAGATCGTTATACGGGCAAAATTGGAGAAGACATCAACGAAGTCATTAACACCTACTGCGAAACAGCCTCTGATTAAGAGCTTTCGACAGAGCAAATGCGCAAATACTTTCACAATGTATTTGATGGAGAAGCCAAACGCTTCTTTAGATCCAATGTTGTGAATAACGCCAATACCATGGAGACCGCTTGTCAGCTAATGCAGAACGAGTTTAATAGCATTACTAGACAAAATCGCGTCAGGCAGCTTCTCCAGAACCTCCGCTTGGCACAAGTAATGTCGACAAATAAATGCTCCGTGACTGAAGGCCTAGAAAATCTTCGCGAAACCATCACCAAGTTCACGCCACAAGGCCCATCTACTAATCGCTCGGAGCAAGATAAAACGGAATATCTTCACGATGCCGTTATTGGCCTCGACTGGGCAAAGAGCGTGCTTACTCAAAGCATTGCCGCATCTCCTCCATAGACATTTCAGCAACTCTACACGGCTCTTGATGCCGCATGGCTTCAGGAACAAAAGCAGAATGATGTAAATAGAAAGGATCGTCAACTCTTTTCTCCGAACAACAATTCGTATCGTATTCCCGGCATACACTACGACGTCCCACTTCCTGCTTATTCGCCGAACGCATTCAAAGGACAGAGCATGTACGCCTTCCCACGTCGCCCTGGCTCTTCTTCTTCCAACCCTGGACGCAATTTTGCGAAGCCCCCTAACCGAAGCCGTAACCAGGCAAACGGAAAGGACCGTTTCGGTAATACTCGTGCATGTCATAATTGTGGAAGCAAGTATCACTTCATCGGAGACTGCAATCGCCCTGTATCACTGACGAAAAACATAGGGAAAATGCTGCAAAACCGTCCTACTGATAATAGACATACCAGGCGTATTCTATTCGAGCTCTGCCAGCAGGCAGAAGAAGAATTGTTCACAAATGACACTAATCAAAGCGATTTCGATGTGGAATCAACACCAACTGCATCTGACAACGACGAGAATGACTCGGCTGAAGAAGCTGACCAAGCTATTCCCAGTCATTACAACTCAGCTGACCTTAATGATGATCCCATGGTCTTTGCTAGCGGAACGGATTCCACGGATTTTTAGAAAGCAACAGTGCGCACTCACAAAGTAAAGAAATATACTTTGACGCTGATTGGAAAAAGAAGCAGTGCAAATTTAAAATCTCGTGTAGATCAACACTTAGCAGACTATTCCGACGTCAGAAAAGGGCATGCCACCCCACATACACCGTTGCTTCCAAACACCAGCACGGAAACCCTTACCTTTCTCGTCAGAGCCCAAATACCTGGCAATGAGCCTGCCTAGACACAGGGGCACAAACTACTGTTATAGGTAAGAAGCAAGCCAAGTCTTACTGTCGCTATAGAGGGACCAAATTCAAACCTGTTCCTAACGACAACCAGTATCAGTTTGGAAGTGACAAATAGAAGTCACTGGGTTCAATCCCTATCCGTATACCAATACCAGGTAACCGTTTCATCACAGAACAAGTCGACGTCGTACACGCTGACGTCCCATTCTTGCTCGGGCTGGACTTCATAGATAAATACAAAATGTTTGTAGACACAGTACGGAACCTTCTTTACTGTCCGTCACTACAACTTTCCATTCCTGTATCTCGAAAGCTTGGCCACGTCTACATAGATTGGACAAAGACCTCTCACGCTCTGTTTACCAGATCCGAACTACTCAAAATGCACCGCGGATTCTCTCACCCCACCAACGATAAGCTCCTCAACCTCCTGAAACTGGCACGTCCCCATGAAATGAACCACGATACTGTCAAGACGCTTGAGGAAATCCAACAAGCCTGTGACAATTTTCGACGTCTAGGACCTACTCCTCTTCGTTTCAAAGTTTCCCTTCCATCAATGGATGACGTCAAATTTGTTGAAGAACTATCGATGGACCTAATGTTCCTTGACGGCAAGGCTGTTCTTCACATCATTAACACTGGCACAAGGTTCTCCGCAGCTACATTTCTCGATGCCCACGGGTCAAGCTATGGTCAATCTGTAGATGGAATCTGGTTAGCCTTCTTGGAAACTTGGTGCACACTCTATACCGGCTATCCGAATCGCTTACGAGTTGATCAAGGTTCTGCTTTCACATCGGATAGATGGCCAAACCTGACAGATTTCGCTGGCATCCAATTGCGCCTTTCAGGCGTCAAAGCCCATAGTTCCCTCGGAATAGGCGAGAAACTTCATGACCCCCTTCGTAGAATTTTTAGAAAAGTGCGAGCGGACTACCCCCAACAAGATCCGAGCATATGTTTAAAAATTGCAGTGAAAGCAATGAATGACTCGATTGGTGAAAACGGTCTCGTACCCACACTTCTTGTATTCGGTATTATACCAAGATTTCCGATCATAAGCACCAATTTGCCCTCACAAAAAGAGCGAACGGCCATACTTGCAGCAGCACAAATGGAAATGAATGCTATTGTTGCAGAAAGAAGAGTCGCAACTGCACTTTCAAGAAACATACCGCCAGCTTCAGATCGCAACTATAATCTCGGTGACGAATTTCTAGTCTTTAGTGAACTAGAAAAACAACGGAAAGGACCATTTGTCGTCATTCATACCCATGGTCGAATGATAACAGTCCAATCTCGGAATGCCACGTACCGACAAACGTTTAATGCCTTTCAAGTTAAACCATACTACCACGATACCGAATCAGTCCTTCACTTCATGTCCTCGCCGTCCCAATCGCCAGAAGCCCCAAAGCCCCCACCGAACATCTATGTGACAGAAGTCATTCACCCCAGCGATCCAAGAGCAGCACATTTTGACTCTGCGAAGAAAAAGGAAATCGAAGGTCTAATTAGACGCGGAACATAAAAAATAATCATGAGAGATGAAGTTCCGAATAATGCTAACATCCTCGGTGGACGCTTTGTCCTAGCTATTAAAGACTCCGACACCGACAAGGAAGTTTGGAAAGCGCGTTACGTTGTCCAAGGACACAAGGATAAGTTAAAAACCTCCCTTGTCCACGACGTCGCCACCACACGGCAGTTTACAGTAAAGATGATAGTCGGTTTGGCTGCTCTGTGCGATTTTAGGCTCTACTCAACAGACGTTACAAAAGCCTACCTACAAAGCGCTGATAATCTTATGAGGGACGTTTACATTAAACCTTCTCGTGAGTTTGCGTTAGGACCACACCAAGTACTCAAACTTCTCAAACCCCTGTACGGACGGGCTGACAGTGGTGACTACTGGGGAAGAACCGTAAAACGTTATCTCATAGAAGAACTTGGCATGAAACAAAATATCACCGACGGCGCCTTCTTCCTCCAACAAATCGATGAAAAGCTATCCGGCTTGTGTGCTGCATATGTAGACGACTGCTTGCAAACAGGAGATGAAAAGTTCCGCACTACGTCACGTAAACTTGAGAAATCGTTTAAGTGCAGAAAAAGAGAATACGATCACGTTCAGTTCGCAGGAGTACAAATCGACAAAGACGAGTCTGTATTCATAATGCATCAGAAGAGATACATGAGTCGTCTCGAAATACTTCCCAAAAATGCTGATTTTACAAAGTTTCGTTCGTTACGGGCCCGACATGCATGGCTGACACAGACTTGACCAGATATAAGCTGCGCTGTTGCTCAGTCCGCACAAGTAATAAAGGAATTTTTTTTCGACAAGAACCATTAAAACTGACAAAATCGTTGAACAGTGTAGTCCGACACTTACGCAAGAGCCCGGATTTGTCGCTAAAATATCCTTCACTTGATAAAGGGTCACTTCGGCTACAAGTATACTCTGACTCCTCATTTGGGAACAATCACGATGGTTCGTCACAGCTCGGCTATACCATATTCCTCGCCGATAATACCAATCTTTGCAAACCCATCTTCTGGTCATCCCACAAATCGAGACGTGTATCTCGCTCAGTACTTGGCAGCGAAACTATGGCGTTCGCTGATGCCTTCGACATGGCATTTGCCATAAGAAATGATCTTTCAAACATGCTATCGCAAAAACTTCCAATTGTAATGCTCACTGACAGTCTGTGACTGTTCGATGTGGTAACAAAGGCCACGTTTACGACTGAGAAAAGGTTCATGATCGACATTAAGGTTGTTAAAGACTCATACCACCGCAACGAGATCAAAAATATCGGTTTTATCCGTTCCGAGTACAACCCAGCAGATGCGTTAACAAAAGTGAGGCCCAACTCTATCTTGGAAACCATCCTATCATCATCGCAACTCATCCACCCCGTCGAGCAATGGATCCAACGTCACTGAAATGAACAAAATGAATTTTGCCATTTAAAGTTGCCGGAATGTTAAAGTGATTTGTGTTTAGATTGGGACTACCTATGATAATATGTTGCCTGATTCGCACTGTAGCCTACAAATTAGCTGTATCCTACACCTTTTTGTCACCTACCACCCACCTTTGCCGTATTAGGCCTCAGGTGTACTATTCCCTTATGGAATGTGTTACCTAGCTTTAAGAACTACTTTTTAGGTACGTTTGAAAGGCTTCCTGGGTAGCAATCCTCCTTTTGGTAGCGTAGTGACACTTTTAGTTTATTTGGTAAGTATCTCCTCGAGTTCTAGAGTACTATAAATGTCTACGACTAAACGGCCCCGGTACTCGGCATCAAATCTTGCCATCAACAAAAACCAACCACCACCGACAACCTCGCGCCAACGCGTCCCGTCTCTCCCCTCTGGCTCGCCCTCCGACCACCGCACCCCATGCCAACCCGGCTTGTGCGTACCCCTTGCACCCCGTGCCGCGTTTGGCCGCGGCAAACGGTGTGCTCCCCTTTTTACTCTACTGTACCCCTTTACAGTAATTTAACCGACAAAAACAACCAGGCCCATCGCATGTGAAGCCAGCCAGCTCAAGATTTAATCTCCTACAGAATGAACTTCCGCTGTCATGCGGAGATTCCGGGGAGCGTCGAAGAAGTCATGAATGCTGCCCGAGGGACACGATGGCAAGGGCAGCAAGACAAAATATGGGCGCGAGGAAGGCCATGCCGTCGCGAGAGACGTGGGTATGCCAAGGAAGCCGACGATTGGCCGCGCCTACTACCACCTTTTTTGACTAAAAGTTGCGAAAACTTTGTCAACCGCATCCAATGAGAGGCTGTTTCTTGGAAGAATTGTAACGGGAGGAAAAGATTCTCCGTGATGGACTCGCGATATTGATACATCCTCGCAACTGTAATGTTCAGCGCCATGGTGCGCACTACGTGTTCCTTCCATGTCCCTCCAAAAACTCGTTCTGTAAGATTCCCTTTGTCCTCACACCGCCTTACACCTCCCCTAAAAATGGCGCACACGTCGACTTTTTCAAATATTGTTTGGGCGGGAGAATGCCCACTGTTTCCTTACATCCAAAAATTACCTGTCTTGCTTTAAATATGTACGCACGTCCATGTACGTCCTTGTCAACCTTATACTGTACCCCCTAGGGTACCTCACTATGATACCTTTTGATGAGATATTAATATCAGCTAATATTAGCTTGATGCATTTTTCTTGTCGTGGACGCAAAAAGGCGAAATATTTCGTCTGGAGAAGGAAAAAATGCAAAGAGAATTGGAATCATGGCAATTTCATGGTGGTTTAAAATCCACAACAGGCGGCGTGTTCAACTTTCGTACTGTAGCGCACGGCGCAGGGAGTGGTGGAGTTGTGGAGGCGAGCGGAGGAGCACGCGAACGGCCACACGTTGAGGCGAATATTGTGGTGTAGCGAGGGGAGACTCTGGGAAAGACTCGAGATGGCGGCACTGCGTCTTTTAATTTTTTTGCTGATGCGCACGTTGTGTGTGGGCCGAGGGCGCAGCAAGGGAAACACGATGCTTTCACCGATGGTCTTCATCCACTTGCAGCCACCATTAATTTTCCAAATTTCTTCCAAAAAACAGCTAGCAACCCGTCAATCCCCCTCCCTGCACCCTTCGTCAACATGGCGACGACTAATTGCATTCCATCTTCTACAGTAAGTGTATGATACTGTACCCAAGGGTACCTGTAAAGGTTGGGTCAATGGCACTTCGAGTCTAGGACATCCGTGGCAATTTAGACTGACGCAACTTAAACTTGGCCATTTCAACAATCCGCCGCCACCGCCACCTCAGTAGCCTCGAGGGAAACTAAATCGACAGAGTTACCTTCGCGCCTTTCATGCAGCCCTCTGAAATGGCGTCATGTAGCCACGGCCCGTTTGGCATTCTGCTGCCGGCTGTATGCCCTCATCCAGTGGTTAATGAGAGCTTACAGCCGAGATCTCCATGGGCGCCGCGAGACGCGGAGCCTGTTTTGCCTTGTAAAAACCGGGGCCGTGTGATGAGCATACGAGAGCGGCTGACAGTGACAAGGCGGTGGTGGTTAGAGGGGGAGGGGCGTAGGGGGCAGGGGTGGGTGCGGGGAAGGGCGGGGGGGGGGTTTGCCCTGGAGGGAAACCGACAAGTGTGGATGCGGACAAGTTGCCGCTCCGTTTTTTTGCGGAAATTTTGGGGCGGTTTGTTGCCGGAAAGCCACGCTCGCGCCCACACGCGCGCCGTCCCCCGTGTGTTTACTTGTGCTGTGTGTCCGGTCGCTGCACGCCGTCCCACGCGCGAACCCTTTGCTCACACGCACACCTGTTCCCTTGCGAGAGCACGCACTGGCGAAAAACAAAACAAAATCTAAAATAAAAAAAAAACTCTCCAAAAAAACCCGGAAGCTCCCCCCCCCCCCCCACCTTGGCCTCACCCCGCCCTCACGACTTTTCCTCGAGGCCCCCTCCCTTCGTCTCGTCTCTCCCTTCTCCTTCCCCCATCTCTTCTTCTGCCACTCTCCTGGAAAAAACACGCCTTCCCCCCTTCCCCACCTTCAATCTTTCCCATTTCTCCGCTATCCTCCTCTCGCACGCTACCCTTTTTGGCCCTTCCGCTCTCGTCACTTACGTTTCCTTTACTACCTGCCCCCCTCGCCCCGCACGTGCCAGTGGCCTGCCCCCCAACTTCTTTGCACACAACGCATTTTAGCTTCGTCTTCCCACGCTTACCTTCCCACTCCATCTCGTATTCCGCGACCCCAACGCACATTTTTCTTCCACAAACGGGCAATCCCACACGACGTCCATCCTCCGCCCCTCCGCTTACGCCTCGCCGCGCGAGTTTACTTTTCCGGCTTGCGCGGCGCGGCGTGTAACAAGCACACCCTGCAAAACCTCCCATTTGCGCCCATTTCTACGCCTACGCCCGCTATCCAAGCTTGATCCCTCCTCCGCCGCGAACACAGTCAACCCTTCATACCGCGCTCTGTATCTCGCCCTCCGCAGCGCGTTTCGTCCAACCCTATTATCGCCTACGTTGCACGCATCATGTCGGACTACAAATACCCCCCGCAGCATCTCCAGGCCCCTATCCAAGCCGACGCCACCCTCGCCTCGCGCATGAACAGCGCGAAAGAGGCCGTCTGGTTTCGGATCGGCGTCCTTCAAAGCGCTATGAATGATCGCGAACGCGCCCTGGACGCCTTTGAACGTGTCCTCAACGTCAACCCCACCAACGTTGGCGCCATGACACAGGCGGGCGCCGTCCTCGCGAAGAAGGAGTGCTACCCGCAAGCCGTTGCCTACTTGCAGCGCGCTACTTCTTCCGATACCACATGCGGTGAGGCCTGGGCCGTTCTGGCCCATTGTTACGTAATGACCGATGATTTGAAAAAGGCTTACGAGGCATATCAAAGCGCACTCACTCATCTGCCGAATCCCAGAGATCCAAATCTTTGGTATGGAATTGGTCTGCTTTACGATCGCTATGGCAGTTTGGATAACGCACTCGAAGCCTTTCTTGCCGTGCTCAACATTTCCCCGGAATTTGAACGAGCCGATGAGGTCTGCTTTTGCATTGGCATTATTTACAAAGAACAGCAAAACTTTGATGAGGCACTCAAATACTTTCAAAAAGTCGTCACCGCTGCAAATCCCCCACCTCCTCTCACTCGCGCTGATGGTTGGTACCAGATCGGCCATGTCAATGAGCTCAAGAGAGATTTCAGTGCCGCATTTGAGATGTACAGAGCCGCCTTGAACGAAAATCCCAAGCATGCAAAGACATTGCAGAACATTGGATGGCTGGAGCATCAACACAACAAGAATTCAACAGAGTCTATCCGTCTTCTCAAAATGTCAGCAGAGCTCGATCAAGGAGACGGCCAGACCTGGTACCTCCTGGGACGAGTTTACATGGCCTTGAGGGAGTTTCGACAAGCTTATGACGCGTATCAGCAAGCCGTCTATCGGGACGGCAAGAATGCTACGTTTTGGTGTTCTATTGGCGTCCTCTACTATCAGATGAACCAGTTTCGCGACGCTTTGGATGCCTATTCCCGTGCCATTCGCCTCAACCCTTACGTGTCCGAGGTTTGGTATGACCTTGGAACCTTGTATGAAAGCTGCGGACAAGACCCCGATGCCATCGACGCGTACCGAAAAGCAGCCGAGCTGGCACCGGAGAATACTCAGATCACTGAGCGTCTCGCTGTCCTAGACAGATCCATGACCCCAGCTGCCGTACAGCAGCAGCAGCAATCAGCTCAAGCCGCTGCTATGGCTGCATCCCAGGCAGGCGGGCAGGCGCAAGGTATGCAAATGGGACAAGGGCAATCTGACATGCACCTCGCCGACCAGGCCCATCTTCAGTCGCACGCGATGATGAATAGACCGATGGCGCCGCTGGGTCCTATGACAAATGCTTTGCAGCAGCAGCAGCAGCACAAGCTTGCTCATCAAGGCCCTCTTCCACCCTCACACCAGATGGCTGCCCATTCGGGAAGCCTGGATCAAGTTGCTGGCGGCCCTCCACAGCACGGTGGTCAAGTCGATATTGCCCCAATTGCGTCTCTTCGCCCGCATGGGCAACCCCAAGGACCGTCAGGTGAGATGCAAAGCCGTGGATTCCCACACGACGCTCGATCATCCTTGCCTGGGCCGCTGCCCAGCATAAACGGAACGGGGGCAGGGAGGCCATCGACGATGATGTCACAGCCACTGCACGCACATCGGCAGTCTAGCGTTCTTCCCCCGCCAAACGCAATGGTTTCGCAGCACGAAGGAGTGCATGGCTTCCACAGATCTGCCCCCTTGCCCCATTCGCAGCTAGCTCCACTGAATAACCATAGTCCATCTCAGGATCCGCACAGACAGGCCCAGATGTCCCATGGTGACCAACAGCAGCACAACCGTCTCCCAGCGTTGGTGAACTCTCAGCCTTTACCGCACAGCCAAGAGCATGGTCCAGTCCCATCACAACCTCAAGTGCAGCCGATGCAGCCTCAGGTACAAACAGCGTCTTCGTCCCATCCTCAGTCGCAAGAGCAGTCAGGACAGGGTCAACCAGGCCCACTTCATGCCCAACCACAAGGCCCGCAGCCGCAACCTCAACCTGTCCATCAACCCCCTTCGCAACCCCAGACAACCGCCCTGCCACACTTCCAGACTCTGCCCCAGATTCAGTCTCTCCCGATGCAGACGCATCCTGATCCGCACATGCGAGTTGAAGGTCAACAACACGCAGGTCCTGGTGCAGCAGATGTACAGCGACGCGAACAGGAGAACGACAGAGGACCATACGGGCGGCCAGGCGTGGGCCCGATGCCGCAGCACCAGTATGAACGCCCGGAAGAATCTCGACTTCCAAAAATTTCGGAACCAGATGCAATGAAGAGACCATCGGGGCCGGAGGATCCTTCGCTTGCTAGAACGCCGTTTAGCGGAACTACTGGTCCCCCGCATCCACTAGGAGGGTCTGGAAGTCAACTTCCTGCACTTCGCGAGCCCGGTGAGAGTGGGCCTCCTTCGGCCCCTGCTCCATCTCGATCAATGTCCATGCACGAGATCACACAGCAGGAGCCACAGCAGGAGCCGCAGCAGGAGCCGCAGATCAGAAGGTTTGACGAGCTGAGGGAGCAAGAGAGACAGCAGAATGACCGTCCTCGCCCTGTGCAGGCAACTGAAGAGGTGCATCAGAATGGGGAAAAGGCACCAGTACAGGCTTCTGAACATCCCGCCGGCGTGAGCTCATTGAGCTCTGGACCTCCTGCACGGAAAGAGCCCTCACCTGAGACCAGGGAAGACGCTAGGCTGTTGTCATCAGTGGCAACTCCGTCATCCGCACCTATCCCCTCTATGGGGGGTGCTGAGAGTCCAAAGTTAAGCCCACCCCCTGCCCATATCCCAGCGTCATCAGCACCTGGTGGTGCAGCACCTGGTGGAGGTGCAGCACCTGATGGAGGTGCACCTCTTCCCTCACTTACATCTCGCCCTCTGACCATCTCTGGATTGTCGCAGGAAGGGAAGGAACCAACCAACTCATCAGAGACGCATGGGGCGTCAGTGCCCGCCTCCTCATTGACTAAGTTTGGAAAGGGGTTTACACGTACTCCAGCGACCCCAGTGAATAACTCTGTTACACCATCATCACTGCCGTCTCCTCTTCCAGCTAGAAAAGGACCAAGCGTCCCAGGAGTCGTGCATGCAGCAAGATCCCCACGGTTATCCAAACCGTCTAACCCCTCGGTATTCAAGTCTGTACCAGTCCCTCCGCCCAGTAGTACAGCCCAAATTGAATCGGTCCCATCGCCGTCTTCACTTCCAGTACTTCCAGCGATAGCGTCACATCCGTCAAATGGAGAGGCCGAAAAAGTTTCTTCGAAAGACAAAATCATGGAACCAGATATGGGACGGGATGACGGGGAGCGCAAGCTTGATGCTAGACCGCGAGATCAGGCTACTGACGACAGGGGCGGGCGAGATATGCTAAGCATGAGGAAAAGCGATGAGGTTGTCGGAAGCAAGCCCCTATATGGAATCTTGCGGTCGGCTCCAGCACCACGAACTGTTGAAACTGATAGAAGTAAGGAGGATAAGGTGAAATCACCTAATCGGTCAACCCTAAGGAATGATTCAGAAAACATCGGGACATTGAAGCGGGACCATGCGTCAAGAGAAGAAAGTGGAAGAACGGCTAAGCGCCCGAGACTACACCAAGAGGGGAATGACTCAGACCACAACATGTCCTACAATCATGATGGAGAGAACAAACAAAGAAGCGTCACACACACCGAAAGCGAGCGGAGCAAAGATGACGAGGGGTCGAGAAAGGCATCCGCATCTTGCAAACCTGACATTCCATCTGTGAAAGACGCGAAAACGGATTTGAGGGGACCGAACAACTCGCAAAGTTCGGATCCAGAGAAAAAGTCGAAACGCGAGAGTCCATCGAAGGCGGGAGAAGAAGGTCCAAAGAATTTAGGAATGGGCTCACAAGTCATTGATTTGCCAAGGCTGTCGAAACCGGTATCGAAATTGGCAAGTCCTCCTTCATTGCCTGGAAACACACCTTTGCCGTCATTTCGAGCTGAGCGAAAGAATTTAACGGCCTCAAGAGGTAGCTCCGGTTCGGCGGTTGGCGGGAAGTCTGGAAATGCTGAGGGCCCCCCCAGATTTCCTATTCGATCAGCTCCGATAACGCCTTTGCCTTCGCAATTGAAATCGCAGGTACCTCCTTCCAGCATGGGAGCAAGCGATGCCCAAGACAGCGGCAAGGCGGACAGTTCGAGCGCAAAGCGACTGAGCGAAGAGAGGCCAAGTACTGCTGAGCAAAGCGGAAATAATTCAAGAGAAGAAGGTGCGGGATCAATTGCTAATGGGGATGCGCAGAAATCCAGCGGTGGGTTGATAGAGCAAGAGCAACGCAATGCGACTGAGGCGAAAGCAAAAGATGATAAGCCGGCAAGTAGACCAGAAATACACAGCAGTGCTACGTAGTGGATTTAAGGAGCTTTTGTTGGCGATGTCGAGATGTACAGGCTACGACCGTTTTGCTAGTAGCGGAGTTGCAATTGAAGTGTAAACGGGAGCGTTTGAAAAGCGCAGAAGTATGCAGGAGCACTTTGAGTCGTGCTGTCCAGGATTATATTATGTTGATGGTACTCTGTTACAGTCGACGAGCTTGGTAGCGCAAAGCGTAACCTGTGGCGAGGCAGTGGTCATGTGTAGCTCTTCTGCTGCGGCTGAAGTTCTTAGACTACGCACCAGATGTTCGAGATCAGCAAGGCGACTGGGCCGCCGTCAAAAGACTACAAAACTGTTCGCTACTGGTCAGTTTGAAAAAGGCGCGTTTGGCTCCACCATGAAGTGCGTTTAGATGTACTCAGCCAGACGCCTGAAAGCCTCTTCTAAGGACTCTTTGTTCGAAGACGTCAGCATTTCTGGGAAATCTGGGGGAAAAACACAAGTACTGGCTCTAGAACAGTATGGCTCGCCTAAACTCATCAGGTTCATTGGGCACGACAAACCTGCAGAGCCACATGCACGTGGCCCATCCTTCATTTAATTTACATCTTCTGTGGAGACTCTGCCAGACGCGCGACTGCCCGCGAAACGTCACTTTACTGTAGATGTTATGTCGTGGTTATTGTGATTTGTGATCATAGCGATCAAAGATGCATGTCCTCCGTGGAAGAGGCATTCCGCTCTTTCCGCTCCGTAACGGATTGGCGCACAAGCACAACTGCGTCTCCCGTATATGCAGAGCATACTATGCAACGACATGTACACGTGTACACGCTTGATGATCAAACGGGTTTCTGGGATTCTGTCCTCGGAGCTTTGTGATCCCGATCTCGACTGTGGGGTCATAAGGTATCGAACAGCCAGGACCGATGCATCATAGGAGCAAAGAATAATTCCTGCTCCACCACTTCTGTCCTCTTCTATCCCGGGACAGAGTTGTTCTTTTCTTCGTTTCCCGAAGTCCACAACAGCAGCGGCACTGCTTGCTCGTCTTCACTGCGTATCTTATCTTTTACTGCCCCTTGAGTCTCTCTCACACTCTTTTATTCGAGAGCAAAGGCAGAGTATCAAAGCGTCTCTGCCATAGTTCACAGCAGCGCAACGTCAGGCACCTATCGCCGGTGCATTTGAACTCAAGCGAAAGTCTCCACCGAAAGGGCCTAGAGACGCATCCCTCAAGCACCATGTCGCCGCCAACTGCCTTCTGTGCCGCTCCTTTCCGGACAACCACCCCAAAACGACAACTTCTACCCTGTACCATCGTGAAAGCACCACGACCAAGGGCAATCCGCGCCTGTCAAAACCCCTCCCAAAAACCCGTGGAATGCACGAGCACTTCCGCTCACATCCCACGGAGACAGCTGCTCTCTCTAACCGCCGCACTAACCGGTATGGTTCTGCTCCCACCGCACGCACAAGCCCTGAGCAAAAAGCGCATCCTCGCCAAGGCCGGGCCGCCCGTGACCCTCCCCTCTGGCATAACGTATCGCGACATCAGTATTGGCAAGGGTTATACACCCCGCCCGGGCGACTCTGTTGCCATTCACTACTCTTTGTTTTTTAAGGATCTGGAAGTGGAAAGCAGCCGAGAGAGCCAGGGCTTAGCAGCTAGTCCTGTCGGGTTTACATTTGGCGCGACCTCGGGGCCGGGCAGCATTATGAGGGGAATTAGTGAAGGGATGGATGGCATGAAGGTGGGGGGTTTGAGGTTGATGACTGTGCCGCCAGAGTTAGCATTCGGACAGAAAGGCAGGATGCCCCTGATTCCTAGTAACGCGACTGTGGATTTTGCCGTGTCATTGCTAAGTTGTAAGAAGGCGGGCACTAATCCCATTAGTGTCATTGATCCCAAGGCGCAAGTGTACTAATGAGAGCTTGTCACCCTTTGTATAGATGGATTTGTTGTTGGAAAATGGAAGTCGGGACCGAACGGTTGCGCGGGTACATATGTTGCGCAAGGAGTCTCTGGTGTCCGGCGGCTGCATTTCGACAGATGCTCTTTTTTATTTTGAATACGTAAGCAGCAACAGAGCTCGAGCTGTAATATTCTCCCACCACGATGTAGATACTCGCTAGAGAATTATAATTTCGCTTCAACCACGTCCACAGTCTTGCCTCAAAGCATATTATCCGGATATCTTGCTCTTTTTTTTTTTTTTTTTGGTTCACATGAGTGATTGTCCCTTCTTCAGTACTGCTGTGTATATCGATAGTGTTCTTGTGAGATTATCAGAGGATGCTCTCGACAAGACATAGTTGGTTGCCTTATTATGCTGACAATGACCGGTTGGGTCTATGGTTCCATGAAATGGTGACAGTTGCTCTACGGTCCTTGTCCGCTGGCCACGACTAAATGCATTTTCTAGAGCAGCCCGAGAGTAAGCACAGGAACGCCCTACTTGTTCACGCGTGATGTATGTGAAGAGCAGTATAGCTCGAAGGGTATTCTACATAGTCCATCCCTTTTGAAGTTGTGGGGATCAATTTCATCTCAGCGGGATTTCACCCGCATCTGCACCGCCTACTTTTGTGAAAAGATTATTCATAACGTTAAGTGCGCGCTAAGAGTGACTAATGGGACCCCTAAAGACTCCAGTCTCAAGTAGCAAGCGCCGTCGCTCATCTCAGAAGACTGGACGGCGTTTCTCAACAAAGAAAGAATTGAAGAAGAATGATTCTTTGCCCCATCCAGCGGTTTACCCTCGAAAGGCGAAGAGGGTGCAGAATGCTATGCGAGGAATGGCCGTGGTAGCCTTGTTTTTCATCTTTCTTTCTACCATGTTTTCATGGCGATCAAGAACTGCAAAAAGAACGGTTTCGTATGTATCAGGAAGAAATGCGAATTTTGGCGGACCTAAGACGTCTCGCTTCTCTTTTAGTTTTCGTCGTTGGCAGTCGGCGAAGGCACAAGCAAATGAGAGCAGGACATTGAAGTATGACTCCCGTGATGATGAGGGCGGGGCTACGAAAGAATCTGCCGAAACGGCAAATCGCACGACCATAGCAGAGATCGATGCGGAGAGGGATGAAACCGAGCATGATAAAATCCATGGTGAGACAAGAGCAAGTGGTACAAGTTCTATTGGGAGCACGAGTTCAAACGCCCAGGCGTTGAATCTTTCTGCCGAAACTTCGGATGAGAGCCAAACAGAAGATAAACCCGCAGTATTTGAGGAGCTACCTGAACGAATTGAATGGTATAGCAGAGGCGACTACAAGGACGGGACAAGGCCGATGTGTCGCATAAGCAAGCCATACATCCTCAGCAATGGCACAATCCTCGTCCCAAACTGGATGCGAGATTATGAAAAGCTTTTAAAACGCTGCGGCTTGGGTACGCACTCCTATTACTCTTCACAGAAAGGACCTGAGGGACTGGCAAGTATTCAGGATGTTGGAGCAGATTTTGTGTTAACAATTCATCCTGAGCGTTTCCAGGAACCGACCCACGTAGCCTCCGTGTACTTGACCGAGCATATTCTGAAGTCAAGCTACCTTTTCGATGTATTCGGTGGAGATGCACAGTTTGTTGAAGAGGTGAAAGAGCATCACTGCTACACGTCCGAGAAGGATTCCACATGCGCCTTGCCTCGACCTGTTCATACGATCTTAAAACCTGCTATCTTTGTTCCCAAACGTATTGAAAATGGCCCAAATGCCTTATGGTCTAAACAGCTCCTGGATATGCTTGGAAAGGCACATGGACACGGACAAGATCTCATACATTTGAATGCATCTACTGTTCTCCTCAAGGAGCACAAGGGAGAATTAGAAAACCTGATTGGAACTGGCTTCCGTTCAATCATGACAACTGATGGTATGTTTAGACATTTGCCGACGAATGGGTTGCAACATTCAAATATGTACTCTCTCAAGAACAGAATTGACAAGAGTCCGAAAGAACGGGAAGTGAATGGAGCGTGTGCAATCACAATTGGAATAGCAAGCTCTCATGATCGAGACGGCGGGATTCAAGGTGTAGACGACTTACGAGAGAAAATCGAAGCAGTGAGCAAACTCGCTATCCCCGGCTCGGCAATAGAAGCGAAGACAATAATCTTCTCTTCCGTAGGCAGTCTCCAGGATCACATCAAAGAAATGCAGCAACTTGACATTTTCGTTGGAGGCAGCGGAGATGAGATGAGTAGTATGGGTTTTTTGCGTTCCAAGAGTGTTGCAATCGAACTAATGCCATTCGGGATTAAACCAAATACTCATGAAAGCATGGCTCGTGTGCTGGGAATTGGATACAACAACATTAGAGGTAAGCCGCAAGACTCCTTTAAGAACTGCCTTGAGGGTGAAATTTTTAACTTGCGCAAAAAAGGAACGCTGTCCTACACAGAGCTGCCAGACTGGGAGGAACCAACGGTCAAGGCATGGGATGCGGCCGTAGGTGAATTCGTTTTATCTGGGTCCTCAGCCTTCGATGTTCTCACGGCTCAACGTCCTGTCAATAATTATTACGCCAGAGTTTGTGCACAGAAACAAAATATTGAAGTCGCAATCGATGACACTGCCAGGAAAATTGCCGCCATGGCCAAGGAGAAATGTACCGGGAGATGATCTGCCGTGAAGCTGCCCCCTACCTTTTAGGCTGCAAACACTGTATACGTCATAGGGCTACGAAAGGCTACGAAAGAGTTCACCGGCAGTGATAGCATTGTTCGTGAACGAGATGCGTCCGCGTTACCATCTCCTGAGTAATGTAGATACCATGTTAAATCCATCCAGAATGCCACCCCTTCTAGCCTCATCAGTCTCATCTCCGCGAATCTTTGTGTACAAGACACGCCAGCCACCAACGATAGCAAAAGTTGATACCAAAGTGACAACGGCGAAAACAGCTGGTGGAACGTGGTCCGTCAATACACCTGAATAAAATTGTTCACAAAACAGTCAGATCATTGTTCACGTTTGCTAGAGCAAGGGTCCAACACGAATCGTAGTACTGATATATTATCAAAATTAGAAAACTTACCTCGCAACCCAATTCCCATCGGCACAGCAATAGCCCATGACTTTGCAAAGGTCTTAACAGTTGCCGCGACATTGGCGGTTGCAGCTCTGGTATAGGCCCCGAGCAATGGGGATGTTGCCAACCATGCCACAATAAAAGGAGTTGCTGTCTGCACAACGCCAAAATTCAAGCTTTTATCGCCATGAGAGGCCTTTCCAATGTATGCAAAGAGAAGAAAAGCGGCAGTGTCTCCCAAGGCAAGATCTAGTCTTTTCCCCAAGTCACTGTAGTTTGAGGTTCCAGAGCTACCTGGGGTGTCTACACCTGCCTGTCCGCTCCAATTGACATCTTCATTAGTAAGAACTCCCTTCTCGTATGCTTCTTCGGCCCTTCTCACAAACTCTGCGACGGGAATTCCGACAGTGCTGTCGGGATTTGATTTTGTTTCAGTGTTTGACTTTACACCAGGACTTGACGGGGTGATATCGTCGTCGTCATCGTCATTCTTTTCGGTCATCGAACTATCCACAATTGACGCAATGTCACTGAAGACATCAGCTTTGTCCCGATTTCCATCAATTTTGCGGAGTGTAGACTCGTAGTGGTCTGCAATGGAACGAGCATGCTTGTAATAGCTTTCGAGACGAACGCGGGCTTTTTCTTCGGTGTCATCAGAGCGCTGAGTAAGTCTGTTGAGCACTTCTGGGTCTGAGGGCGGACTGAATTTGATGTGATAGATTTTCCCGGTCTGCGGGTCAGATCTGCGACCGACAACCCGTTCCAAAAGAACATCGTCTTTGACCTCTAACACAATGACCGCATCTGGGAGAATTTTGGCTTCCGTAAGCGCCTCTGCTTGCACCGCAGTTCTCGGAAATCCGTCTAAGAGCCATCCTTTTTTCGCGCAGTCGTCCTCAGCAATGCGTTCTTTTAGCATTGATATCACGAGATCATCCGGAACGAGGCTTCCAGAATCCATATATGACTTTGCCTCGACACCCAAGGCGGTGTTATTTTTGACTGCTGCTCGCAGCATGTCGCCAGTAGAAATGTGGACAACACCGTACTTATTCACAATATACTCGCATTGCGTACCTTTTCCTGAAGCAGGAGCGCCAGATATCAGGATATGGGGTGGTGGTGGATTGGCAACAGAGGCCGAGGCGAGAAGTGGAGCTCGAATGACGCGTGGTTGGAGTGGAGACGCTCGCAGGGAGTTTGACCAGGCTGGTGAGGTTGATTGGCGAAATGAACTTGGGATGAAGGACGATAGTCGACGCGGTTTGCGACAGACCAAAGCATCTGAGCTGGACACGGTTGATGCATTGAAAATCGGTTGAGGTACTAAAAATGCCATGCTAAACACGTTTCTGAACCAAAGCGCGAAGGGGAGCTAAGCAATGACGAAAAAAGAAGGCTCTTCGTACAAATAATGTAGGTAAGAAGCTTGAAATGTGGGCAGGCGTTGCAGAACAAACTAAAGCGTCAGCATCACACGCACGTCTCGTTGTGGAGATCTCCAATACTTTTTGGTCGCAGGACGATTTAGTTCGGAAACGTTTAAGCCCCGCAGGTGGCCCAGGCATTCGGAGAGGAGTCCTTTTCCCTCTGAGATCAAGACCTGGCGTATCTTTAATCTTATTTGCACTGTAAATTTCTGCTTGCATCTTCTGGTTTTAACCAATGGCAGACTTCTGAGTTGCTTTCATTGCTTGCTTTCACCAAGTGTCGCCATGTAATTCGATAAAAATATGCTTGGTATTCATACATACTCTCCAAATCATTTGTGGTCAAGGTCCTACTCGTTGGCTCCCTGAAGCATAGCAGGTAAAGAGGCTGGAAAGAGGGCAACGGCACCCTGCTCGGTTTGCTTTTACCACTTCTGGCCCTCTATCGGACGAGCCAGCACGTCACTACACCCGCACCTGCGCAAGCTCTGGAGGCTTGCAATAGTGAGGACTTGTTGGACAATAATATGTGAAGTGAGGGGTAGTCGGGCTTGGCTTCTCATCTCGGCTAACCGTCCCGTTCACCTTCCCCGTCGACATTATTTGTTTGTGCAACAAGATAATCCTTCATTAACCGGTGCCTTTAAGTCCCCCGCACTGGCCACATCATCAACTTTGTTCTCCGAGGTAGCTTTTTTTTTGTTAATCTCATGTTTCGAGGATAGTCATGCGCTAGGTCTCGACGGTATGTAATAGACGAGCGAGAAGCAAGCTATTATTCTCTACAAACGACTCGCGCACGGTTGCTACTTGTACAATGCAGTCTGATCACGATACTGAACAGTGCAGTCAAATCGCTCTTTCCTCTTCGCACATGCCCATTCGCAATCTTCAGAACAACAATTGCGAACGAACCAAATCACCTGGAGACGACATTGATGTTCTATTGAACCAAGCTGCACACCTTTCGTCAACTCGAGTGTCCCCAAACAAACCACTATCCAACTCTAGAGGGCGGAAACGGAAGCTTTTACATGTTGACCTTACTTTGGAGGCGGAGGATGACGCACGTACACCCACATCCCGACCTCACCACCGCTTATCAGCTGACGTCGGGAAAGGCGAATGTATTTTACTGTCTTCTCAAGACAGGATGCAGGATGGTCAAAGAGGAGAAACGCCAGTCAGCGTCAAACGAGAGGCGCATGTCGAGAACTGCCACAGCATAGCTCTCGGCGAAACTCGTTCGAAAGAAATAGACCCTTCCTCTGATACTCTCAGACAGACTGAGTGCGAGAGCCCACCCTCAAGACCCGAACAGGTGCGCTCTAGAGCACGACGGAGGTTATTTGGAGTTGAACTGGAGTGGCACACGCAGAACGACAAGCCTCGTTCAGAGGTTGATATCCCGTGCATTGAACTCGACTCAACTGAGATGCCAGAGGAGTTCGTCATTCCACCACCCCCATCACTCTCGTCTGAAGACTTTGAGGAGGATGAGGGTATGGAGCAAGGGTCAACCTCTTGTAGGGCGTTGGCCAGGACTCCGGTCGCCGCTGAACAGCCGATAACACAAGACATGAAGAAAAATGGCCCGGAGCGGCGACCGTGGGTAACAGATAGTCATCAAGTGCCAGAAGCTTCCCAAGACAGCGCCTGCTTTTCTTACACGAAAGAGGCGAAGTTAATTGAAAGCAAAGAGCTTATTTTGCAGGATGACACTGGTAGAGGCAAAAGTGAGCCATTTGAGGCGACCGATGACTCTCCGCTCCGAGCGAGAGATCCTTACTATTCCCAGGCATTTGACTACGTCTTGAAAGAGGTCGTGGCCAGGTATTCGGATGTTCTTCGTCCGCATGAAGTTCATCTAGCAAAATCGATGAGGAAAGAGCTATCTCGAGATGGCTTGGCTCTCTTCGTTCGAATCTATAGGCGCAAGCAGCCAAAGTGGTACTCAATTTCGGGATTACGAGATTCTTACGGAACAGATATTGATGTAGATGCAGGTGCGGTTGAATTGTTCCAGCACGGATATGTCGCTTCAAGTATTCACGATGTAAACAAAAGCAAGGAAAGAATGCGTTCTACTGCACAAGAGCTTTTGGAAAACCTTTGGCAGGAAGACTTGAAAGCAGTTTCGGCAGCAATTGCTGATTCAAAAGTGCTAAAGAAGATGAGAAAGCGAGAATTGCTGCCTGCCCTTCGAGCGGTTCTCTCTGAAGAAGGAGGTCGTGCAGAACGCAAGAGAAAGCTTAAGCAAATGACGCTTAGTGGATTTTCTGAAGCAGACTGCTTGTCGAGAGCAATCATTAAGAGGGCTGGGTATTCTATCAAGATCCCTGAAGATGTCCTGGAGCAGCTACAGCGCGTACATTCCCTTTTCTTTTTGGAGGCTGGTCATGATTCTTCAAGAGTACTGCTGGCACGGGCTGGAAAGGTACGGTTCCCAGACTATGAATGCCGAGGCAGAGGAAGAGTGTTTCCATCATCTGTGGCGTTTGAGGATTATGAAGCAGCGATTATAGTGGAGAAGAATTTGAACCGCGCAATTGAGGAAAGGGATTTATTGCAAGTTGCACACTTTGGAAGCATAGCAGAAGTAGCCATCATTGAAAACCACAAAGATTCACAACTAGTGGCGGGATGGGCCAAAAACAGTAGTCGATCGGGCGCCTCAAAACGCCATTCGCAACCGTATTCTTCGTCATGCAGCCCTATGGCGGGGTCAGCTCGGACTCTGCGAACGAAGAACTCCTTCAGAGAAGATATTCGCAAGCAACTGCAACACCCTTTCTTCAGGCGTTACACTGCTCAATGGGTATACGTCCGAACTGCTTGGCATTCTGTTCGTGCATTGGAAGAACTCGGAGAACACGGGGGTGCAGTTCAGAGATTGAAGCTCTTGCTTTCAACAGGATTAGTGCCCAAGAGACGAGGAGCTTGCATGAATCGACTCACGATCAATCTGTACAGGCACCTCGGAAGACTACAAGAGGCTCTCGATTTAATCTTAACTACTTTGGAAGAGGGAGGGACTCCTCTACGCTTAGGAGATCGCCTTGCTCTCGTGCACCGAGGCATTGCCATACATCGAAAGCTGGGACGTGCCTATATAGAGGAGAACTTAAAGCATTCGCTTAAGAGTAAGTCTGATCGGAAACGAAAAGCTGACGAAGCTGTCAATAAGAGCAGGCCACTAATTTTGGATCAAATGCTAGCACGATATCGGGCAAAACCGAGGTTTCGCAAAATATACGGCGTATCTATGCAAATTGCAAACAGAGAGCGCGAACGGAGCTCTCAACAGAGGCGAAGCGATCCGTGGGACCGTTTTCGGATGGACGGTAGCAGGGATTCTATTGAAGGCGATCAAGAACTCACCATCTCGGTCATGGGGAAGTCCAAATACAAAAGCCAAGGGTCCAGTCAGGACTTGTCCTCAGTTGAAAACTACTGTTTAGAATGGTACCTCGGGAAAGAAGGATGGTCTGGTGTTCATGACGAAGGAGGTTCGCTTCGATTTCTATACGCTCTGCTGTTTTGGGAGTGCGCATTATTTGCTCCTGTTGAGGACGTCTTTCAGACCCCATATCAAGACTACCCTTTGGACCTTTTTACGGAAGCGTTCTACGGCTCTCGACGTGAGCAAATTGATGAGCGAGTGCAATATATATCAAGTTCAGATCCCAAGGATCTTCGCGTTGAGGTAGAGCAGTTGTATGAAAAGTATGATTCCGTCATGGCGATTGGGTGTGCATGGAAAATGTACACTGCAGAGGACCTCGCTGACATCGCCGCCGGTCTTGGAGGCCCTGTATTGTCTCATTGCTGTAGACTTTTGTCCGTAGACTATGCCTACTGGAGTAGTGGGCTTCCCGATCTGACCTTGTGGAAATCAAATGGCTTTCAAGAGAAAGAGACGTTTAGCACTCGGCTCGTCGAGGTAAAGAGTCCTCGGGATGCCCTGTCGGAGAAGCAAAAGGCATGGCTGATAGAATTACAGAACGCTGATGGAGACTGCGAAGTGTGCAAGGTCGTGGAGAGGGTGACTGCGAAGAATGCTCCGGAGCTGCAGTCAGCTGCGTTAAACTCTATAGAGAAAGAGATAATCGACAGTGCGGGCGATGGCGCAACGACCTGGTGAGAAAATATACCGTCACCTCGAGCTTTAGTAAGCAAGTGCACATCTCACATGGCAGGACACCTACGAGTAATGGGATTATGTGATCATTTGAAAAATAGCACTACCGCGATTGTCTATTCAAAATCACTATCGTCGTCTGCGCAGCCCTCAAAATCGTCATCAGAACACAGAAAATCATCGTCCTCCTCGCCAGAGGATTCTGATTCACTGAAAACGACTTTTTTCTTCGTTGCGCGTTGGCGTCTCGGACGAGTCTCAACTTCGACGGTGCCTACGTCGCCGCCCTCTGTCAGATCTTCACTGCCCCGAGCGCTCGTTGTTGGCCGCTTTGAGTTTTTTCGAGCTTGTGGACTGCGGACACGGGTCTTCTTCTGTTGTGGAGATGGAGATGGTGAAAATACCGAACCCTCTCCCACGCTTTTCTTCGGCGCAGGTTCGCGGGACCTCTTTGTGAAACCAGCGCGGCTAGGCCTTTGTTTCGGAACCGGGTTATTGGAAGGCGTCTTGGCCTTTCCACTTTTCTTTGGTGCATCATCAGAGACGGTTAGCCTTTTCGCCAACCGTTGACTCAATGAGAGCGATTCGTCCTCATCGCTATCGACAGAAAAGTCAAGACCGACATTGTTTGCTGTTGACCTGTTCTCTTTCATAGTCGATTTATCATCGTCTTCAGAAGTTGAGATATCGATTACGTCACGCTTGCTCGTCTTTGTGCGAGTAGTTCTCACTGTGCGTTTGGCTTTAGGTTGGGTCTCAAACATGTCATCCTCAGACAAATCATCAGGGATGTCCGCTGCGCGCTTAGCAGACCTTTTCTGTGGCCTTCTTGTCTTTGGCAGAGAAGGTTTTCTTACCTCGTCGTCGTCAAGTGCCACGTCGTCCATTAAATGAACAATGTCCTCCTCATCGTCGGATTCCTCGGACGAGCTGTCCCGCAATGAAATTATGTCGACCATATCATCATCAGGACTGTCCTTTGCATTCTTCTTTCTCGCAGCTGTGTTGGAGCCTCTAACGATACTCTTCTTTTCTTCAGCAGTCGTTTTCCGTGCTCTGACCTTCTTCAAAGCTGCACTTCTCGCATTTGGCAACGGCACGACTTCTAAATCGCCAATGATAGTTTCATCATACTTTTTGGCACCTTTCCTGCCTCGCCCTTTCTGCTGACGTGCATGGGCTACTTTCGCAACCCTCTCAAGATCCTTCGCCATCACCGCGGTCTCCTTCTCTTCTCGAACGATAGCTTCTTCTAGCCTACACAAATCCGCCTCCCATATATCTTCTACGGTAACTTCTTCCATTGCATCCTTTTCTGCCTTGGTCTTGTTGCGCTGGTCAGCAAGATTGGCAACTCTTTCAGCGGTTAAAGACCATAGTGGCATGGAAAGCAAGTAGTCGTACCTTTTGTCCCCAGATTGCGGACTATTATCGTTCTCTTCACTATCACTGGCCGGAGTATCTGCTGGAGAGCCTTTCTTCGCTTTACCCGTGTGGATAGGGTCGAACTTCAGTCGCACCAGATCTGCAAGCAGCTGATCCTTTCTGCGTTTGGCGACCTTCAATTTGTCGTCGATCACCAAAAGGATAAAGCGCTGTTTGTTGTCTAGACAGAGAAGCTTTTGTTCAAGCTCTTTCAATAGATGAAGGCGCCTATCTTCATAAAGGGCATACCGCGTCTCAAAGAATTCCTGAAGAATTTCTTCAGGATTCTCGTATTTTCGCAAGCGCCCATCCTTGTTAAAAAGGACCATGTTGCTCGTTGTTACGGAGCTTGTCAGTTTGAGCTTTTTGTAGCCTTCTGATGATGAAAGAGTCCTGCTAACAGCTGGAGTCGTCATGAGGGTGAAGTTGACAGTGTTCTCAGTGCTGTTGTCATGGAAGTCTTTCAGAAATGGAGAATCTCCCTCAGAGCTCCCGATCAAAACGGACTCAAGGAAATCCTTGTATGCCGATGTCCATGCCTTAATGGGGAGTTCTTCAACTTTGAATACATTTTCCTCTGATGATTTTCGCAAAGTCCCGTAAATATCGTAGGATTTTGAGTTTTGAACTGGTACAATAGAACCATTGAATCCACGGTACCATGGCATCATTGGTTCCATCCGGTTTCCTGCAAGTAATCTTCGTATGTTTGCTATCAGTTCCCTTGGGTTATAGCACGGCACGGACGAAGACCAACCAGTACCAATTCCTTCTGATCCGTTTACCAGGACTGTCGGAATGATTGGGCAGTACCACTTCGGTTCGATTACCTTGTCCTCATCGACAAGATAGGACAAAACGGCATCATCTGCTTCAGGGAACATGGCTCGAGCAATCGGGGCTAGTTTTGTGCAGATGTACCGAGCGCTCGCAGCATCTTTTCCACCTGTTAGTCTGGTACCGAACTGACCCGCCGGAACCAAAAAATTAAGGTTGTTGGACCCCACGAAATTTTGCCCCAGCCCAACGATTGTTGATTGCAAAGATACATCTCCGTGGCGATAAGCAGTCTGTTCAGATATATAGCCTGCAAGTTGGACTACCTTCAGCTCTTTCTTCGTGAGCTTCCTCTTAAAGCAGCCAAACATAACCTTTCGTTGTGATGGCTTGAAACCGTCAACGACACACGGAATTGATCGTTCATTGTCGTACACGGAGAAAAGAATCAATTCTTTGTTCACAAAATTTGCGTAGTTCAGCTCATCAACTCCGTGATGAAAATACGTCCCAGGAGCATACGACGCAATCCAGTCTTTCCGATCATTCACACGTTGCTTGCTGAACGCCAACTCGATCATGTCTGTGTCATTCACCCCTGTGTGTTTGAATTCATGCAAATGTGTCGGGAGATCCGAAAAATATGACTTCGCATCTGCAGACGTTGAAGTTCCCAAACCCTTGAAATACTTGCCTTCCCATCCAGCTGATTCTGAACTCTCGCAAAATGTTTCGTATTCGGGTATAGTGAAGAAGACCTTTTTCTTCTGTCCTTTGGTGCACTGCACGATTGGGGTAATTAATTCCTGTAAGAAGCCATCTATCTGCAGAAGACCCGGCCAGAAGTGATCGAAGAAGTTGATGATGAGACCCTTAATGTGAGAGCCGTCATGGTCTTGATCTGCCATGATCAGGACGTGACCATAGCGAAGAGACTTCATGGTTTCTTTGCAGTATTTTTTATTGTGCTGCAGACCAAGGATTTTCTTGAGGTTGTTGATCTCCTTGTTGTCCATGATTTGTTTATGCTTGGCTTCTCGCACATTCAGCATCTTTCCACGTAACGGATAGACACCGTAGTAGTCCCTCCCAACTACAGAGAGTCCTGAGAAGGCTGTGGCCATAGCCGAATCTCCCTCTGTTAAAACGAGCGTGCATTTTGAACCCTCACGTGTACCTGCTCTATTCGCGTCGTAGAATTTTGTGATTCCGGTAAGCCTCACTCGCTTGCCTCCATCCGTTTTCGCGAGTTCCTTTGATTCCTTGAACTTAGCAAAGGCGAGAACGTTTTCAATGATTTCACTGTTCATGACCTTCTTCGTGAGATCAGCAGAAAGAGACCATTTCGAGCCAAACTTACTCGGCTTAGTCGTCAGCGTTTCCTTTGTTTGTGAATCAAACGATGGGTTCTCAATGAGGCAGTTGATGTACAAGGACAACTGACTCTTAATCTGAAAGGGTTTGACTTTAGTACCCTTGTTTTTCTTAGCAATATGCTCGGCAACTTTGGACACGATTTGGTCGGCGACATGGGTCACGTGAGTTCCGCCCTTGATAGTCCAGATCGAATTGACAAAACTAAGTTGTGTGAGTTGTCCCTCACTTGCTGTGATGGCCACCTCCCATCGGTCGCTGATTCTTTCGTACATCACAGTGCTGGGACCACCCTTGTCGTTATACAAGGCGACATAATCCTTGAAAGACTTGACCGGAATCTTCTTGCCGTTGAGGTAGACTTTGAGATTAGAGCTAATACCGGCGATGTCATACACTCTCTTCTTCATGAGAGAGACAATATCGTCGTCTAGATGGGTCATGCCAAAGCGAGTGAGATCTGGGGAGAAGGAAATTTTGGTGTAGGCTTCCTTTTTGCCGTTCGATTTGATGCTGGGTTTATCCTTTTCGCTCATGTTTTTACGAAAGACTTGCTTGTATTTCTTCCCACGCTGGGCATCTGCAGTCTCCACAGTGAACTCGTTAGAGAAAATGTTTGCAAGTTTGGCCCCAAATCCATTACGACCACCGACGACCTTTTTCTCGTCATCATCGTAGTTGGAAGAAGTTAATAGGTTTCCGAAGATAAGCTCTGGGACATAGATCTTCTCCTTCTGATGAATTTCCACTGGAATACCAGCACCGTTGTTCCAGACAGAAATGAGTTGATTCTCGGTGTCAATCTCGACTTTAATCGTGTTCATAGAGGGGTCTCGTTGTTTGTGGTCTGCAGCATTGACAAGAATCTCATCGAAAATCTTGTATAGGCCAGGAGGGAAGGTAATCTCCCTTTGTTCCATGCGGCCTTTTGAGTCATTCCAAACCCAAACTTGCTGCTGAACACGCTCGGCTGAACCAATGTAAGTGTCTGGGCGAAGAAGGACATGCTCAAGTTGGGATAACTTTGAATATGTTTCCTCAATAGTCTTCCCAGACTTAGTTCGTGAAGAGGCAGACGGGCGAAAAGGGGAGTTGAGGTCGATGTCGAAGTTAGAGGCGTTGGACTCCCGTAGCGCCATCCTGAATAGCTGGGAGGGTTTGGAAGCCCTGTCTTCGAGAGTTTGAAGCTTTGAACGATGCCGTGCTGACACGGAAGGAGGGCTGGGCTATCTTGCTACTGAAGTCGCTTTCAAAGAAGACCTTCGAGAACACTGAAGACGAAAGCGCTGGCTGCTGAGAAGGAAAGAAAGCACTGAAATGAATGAAGTGAAATAATGGTTGATGGATCTAACACAGGCGGGGGCTTAAAGCGAAATCAAGGGAACAATAGGCATCTGAAACGAAAGGTGGGAAGTCGGTATTTCAAACTACGAAAGATGATTGGTGTATTCAAAGAGGAGCAGTATGAGGGGGGAAATTTAAATTTAAGGATTTCAAATGGTCAGAACGAGGCGGATTTGACTGTAAGCCTCATATGATATGCTTCTGCCCTTTCTGTTAAGGGCAAAGCATGGGATGTCTGTGAGAGTGGACTGTGCAATTGCGGAGTGTGCCGTAGGATGGAAGGGGTGGAAAGCAGAAGAGAATTGCTTAATTTAAGGAAAAAATGAAGGGCTAGTGAACAGCTGGCAAAACACGTGTCCGTTTCAGCATGGTGCCTGCGGTGTTTTCGGCGACATGGACCAGAAGAACTGGGGGGAGGTTCTGAAGGGGTCAAAATATGGCTACTTCCCGAAACTGGGGCAACATGTTTGCCATCACTGCGCAAAAATATGGACCTAACGGGCCGATAAGTAGCCTCTGTGCGGGGCACAGATAGGGTCGAAACGGTTGTGGGGCATGGCGCTCGACCCCCTCGGAATGTTTGGGGCACTGCCGCCAAACCGGCTGGCGCGGCGCTTTCGCTGAAACACGCCGTCATCGCCTGACGCCCTCGCCCGCTGAGCTTCCCTCCCATACTTTGCCCGTATTAGACTGCTCCCCGCCGTCGGCCGATTCGGTAGAGATCACCTCATCGTCTATTGTTTCCTTTCTCCCGTCTCCGTCGACTTCTCGCCTTTCCCCCCTCCAACATCATGTCTGAGCACGACTCCGGCTCCTCCGGTGCCTCCAACACCGTCCCCGTTCAGGCAGGTATGTTTCTCGTCTCGAAAGACGTTCTCATATCTGTTTTTCTTTTTTTTCGGAGGTAGATGATTCGGCCAAACCGCAGAAGTCTCCGTGTCGGAAAGAATAGACCTCACAGGGTCTATTCTTTCTAACGCGACGACTTTCTTTTTACGAAACACGTGCGTAGCGGACGGTGGTCCTGCGCTGCGACGGTCCTGCCATGTGCGTCGCGTAGTCAAAAGAGCGGCTGCTTCCGTATGCGCTCCGGCATTTGAATCCGCCGGCGGATTGAGCTGAGTTGTCGACCTTATTCGCGCACGGCTACCAACGTTGATGTTCCTGCCTATTAAAAACACGTAATGCCCATCAGTATCTAACCGTTAGACTTTGTGATTGGGATGACTTTCTCCTGTTTTGTGATGTACAGGTGCCTTGAAGAAGGGCTCACATGTTGTTATCAAGGGGTTTCCGTGCAAAATCATTGACTACTCCACCTCCAAGACCGGCAAACACGGCCACGCTAAGGCCAATATCGTCGGTATCGACATCTTCACTGGCAAGAAGTACGAGGATATCTCCCCGTCTTCTCACAACATGATGTCCCCGGTCGTCACCCGCAAGGACTTCCAGCTCATAGATATTGACGAGGAGGGCTACGTCACGATCATGGATGACAAAAATGAGACCCGCTCCGACCTTCGCCTCGACTTTGAGAACGATGACATTCACAAGAAGGCCAAGGAGGACTTTGAGGAAGGGAAGGATCTTCTTCTCACGGTTCTTTCTGCCCTAGACACCGAGAAGGTCATCGCCGTGAAGGAGCTCCAGTAATTTCTGTGTACGCGCGCGACAACGCGTGCAACCGGAGTCTCTCCAGAGCTTTGAGTTGAGTTTCTCCAATTACAGGAAGCTATCCTCTAGGTGCGAGTTTTCTAGCATCGCGGTGATTCGGACTCCGCCGTGATGGGTTTCGTAGCGAGGTACATACAAAGACATCAATAGCATTTGACTGCGTGAAGATCGAGTAAAAATCCACCGAGTATCAGCTCAGCACATTCCCGATTGACGCTGTGGCCACTCACTGAAACGTGGTGATTTTGGGATTCATTGTGCCTCCTTGCGTACGGTTAGTTTCCTTTTGTGAGGGTTTCAGATGGCATCTAACTTCGCTGGGTACGGACAGAAATGTGTACCTGGTTGATATGCCGGGCAAACCTCAGGGATTTACTTTATGAAAGAAGTGCGGTGCATCTCCACCCCGGTAATTATCTGGGAATTGGAAGCTACTCGAACAAATGAGGACCGCACTGAACACCTCGTGATATGCACGTGATCTCATCGCGAAACGCGGAAAGTGTGTTATTGGCGTGTACATGACAAGCGCCTGAAATCGCTACTTCCGTATAAAACTCGGTGTGCTCCAAGTTTACTTGATATTGGTACTCTACAGCTGGTGTCCACGATGTGGAAGGAAGTGCCGCTCTAGTGACAACGACGTCAAAACCCAGTCGTCTTCCGCAAAACTGCATTAAGTGTCCCCGTCCGGGATATCATTCTCCGGCTTGCGCGTGGGCGAGGCCCTTCTCCTCAACCTCCTCGAGGCCCTCTTAACCGCATTCCTTTCCCTATCCTTCCGTATTCTCCGTGCCTGGCCGCCCGTATACCGTCTCGATGCAAGCACCTCGTCCTTCTCGTCCTGCACTTCCAGCGTGACCTTGCGCTCCGGCACATCACGCTCCCAGGAAAACTCGACGTCAAAGTCGTGGTGGGCAATGCTGTTTGGGTAAAGTACCGATCCGACCCACATGTACCCGTCGGCCTGAAGCATCTGCGCGGACGACAAACGTGCGTGGCGGGCGGCAAAGTCGGCGAGCTTCTGGTTGCCCACCAGCGGCGGGTCCTCGTCCGCCGCCAGCTCATAGCCCGGCGCGCGCGTCATGTCCATGCCGAAGCGCGGGTCGGCGCGCGCGACGTTGGCGCTGACGAAGCCCAGGAAGTCGCCGCGGGAGTCCTCGTGCAGGTGGCGGCGCAACGGGGAGTGGACGCCGCCGGCGCGGTGCAGCGCGCGCATAGAACGGAGCATGTTCGCGGAGCCGGGGTGGAGACGAAGGCAAAGTCGGGTGGGATGGGGGGCGGTTGCAGATGCGAGAATGGCGTGTAGGGGAGGGGGGTTGTGACAAATGGATGACAGGGCGGAATGCGAGCGAAGAAGGCTGGTGGATGGCAGCGGGGCTTGGAGCAGGTATTCTGGCAGAGGGCACGCGGTCGAGCAGGGGTAGAGAAAAGGAAGCGTTTCGGATGAAAATTTTAATTGGGCGAAGTTGCGTCCACAGGCAGCGTCAGAGGTCCCTGGGATATCGAATGGGTGTACAGATGCTCTGCTGTTTTCGGTGGTCCCCTGAAAATTGGGAGGGGCCACTTTCGTACACGTTCTTCCGGCGTCATGCGGATAGGCCTGTGAATTCTATACACGTGGCCACGGTGAGGAGGCAAGCGTCCTACTGTATCTCTTTGAGTTGGAGTTGAAGGGCGGTCTGCATCCTCCAGCACAAAGGTACTGAGAGAGTGAGTTCCCATCCCAGCCTATTTGTGCAAATATTTCGAGCACTGTACTGACTCAGTACAGTGCTCGAAATATTTGCACAAATACCGTACACCCCCCACCACTGGGACAAGTACACTTTTGACACCGTAATACATGTGGCTGGAAAAACTCAACCTGATAAAACTTTTTTGCATAAAATGTCTCCACACAAGACGAGATCGAAAGAGTTATGATGAAAATGAGTGCATGCCTCGCAAACACTCCCATTCCACGTGTACGGAGCAATTGTGAGGGAGGCGTGCTGCTGGCGTTTAGGTTTTACGCCGCCTTCTACATATTATACATCGCGACCTGGGAATGGTCAAACTGGGACACTGCCGGGCGCCCACGATGCTTGGCGCAATTCTTCATCCTCGACTTACCAAGCCGAAAGTGTGTTTTGTCCCTACAGAGTCTCGTTAGCGTTGCGTTGTGCTGTGGATGTAAATTTGTCGAAGAGCAAGTGCAATGCAACAAGAAGGACAAATCGTTTCTCTATCGCGTAAACATTACAGCAATTGGTGGCGGAGGCGATTGGAAACATCCGAGCTGCGGAGAACAGAAAACCTCAGCAAGACCAGTAATAACCGATAGGATGGTGTCCGAGTGCTCTGCTGGAAGGGTGAGCGAGACTCTGCGGAAACAGCAAAACGCGGCAGCGTCATCGAAACTGAAGTGCAACCTGACAGAGCATGAGGGACATTGCATAGTATGTACGAACTGTAAGGTAACCGAGGAGCATATGTACTGTAATCACTTTCTGGCCAGCAATGCCGATGAGGGTTTTTTGCCAAGTGTCGCGTGCAGGAGGCGCGAGGCGCGTCCGTCACACCGGTAACGGGTGGCGGAGGAGGCCCTGCTCTCCAGGCGCGATCCGGAAACCTCTGCTCCGCCCTCCCCGGTCCACCTCCCGCCGACGGCTCCAACTGACGCCAGCCATCCGTCACTCACCGCGCCAAACAAATTGGCTTCATCCCACGCGTCCACTGAACTCTGCCTTATCTCATCATACAGTCACGATATTTTTCTCGCTTCGCGCCCCCATTCGGCCCCTTAAGCTCCTTCGCCCGCGCCAGAGACACCATACCCGCTCGGTAAACGCCCGCCGCTCCCCTCCCGCGCAACCCTTCCTACAGTGGCAGCCATAGAGTCGTGCGCTTTCGTGTCACCCGGCGCAGCCTTCCTGCCCCACCGCCCTACCCGTCTCGACTATCACCGCGCCTCGCGAAAACCTTTCTGCGCCCGCTTCACCATGGTCGCCTTCAACATCGAGTGCGATTTGCCCTTCTCGCGCCGCGACTTCTGGCGTCTGCGCGCGTCGCCGGCCTTCCTGTCCTTCATCGTCGAGGATGGGTTGCTCAAGAAGATGCACGCCAGCGACGCGGCTGAGGACGCGCACGGCTGGCAGACCCGCGTCCAGCATTACTGCCCGGCAAAAGTCGACTGCCCGGACTTTATCCGCGCCGTCATCGGCGATACCATGTTCGAGGTCGACGACCATCAGAGATGGCACGATGAGCGCGAGCCCTTCCAGCTGCAATTTCGCATCAAGCCCAGCTTTCTGGCAACCCTGAGCAAGACACATGGCACTCTGCGCGTCGATGACGTCGATCGGGATGTCGTCGGTATGGACGATGCCTCTGATCTTGTCGACGCCTCTAGCTCAGCGGGGAGCACCACCGATCCGGATGGTAGCGATAACGGCGAGGCTAGCGACACCAGCGACTGCGAGCAGAACGAGCCTACCAGCTTGATCTCAAGCCTGCCGGCAGAAGAGCGCTGTGTGCATGTCGTGTCGGGGGAGACGCGCGTTAGCATTCTCACTGTGGGCTGGTTTGTCGAGCGCGCTATCGTGCACAATTTGAAGAACTTCTACGCGATGTACCCCGCGTCTGTGATGCGCTTCAGGCAGAAGCTTTATGCAGAGTTTGCTGAAGGGGATGAAAGCGTCAATTGTTCTGTCGTGGTGGATAGGCTGCTGGAAAGAGATTTGCAGGAAAGAAGACGGATGGAGATGAAAGCAAGGGCCAACGAATGGAAGAAGGAGGACGACAACGTGAGTGATCTGGAACTGCAGAGCGAGGACGAAGACTGGGATGATGTGGAATAGGGCTTCCGAAATGTACAGGACAATTTTGTTGCAGGTGACGAAGGGGGAATTATGGTTGTGAGTTATATGGGGGTTCCCCCGGCAGTGCGCACGGGGGATGCTTGCACGTCGTATTGCTCGCTGCGTCGGGGACGTGATAGAGAATTTTTAGGCTTGTCGTTCGGTTACCCCACGAACAGGAGTCGCTAATTTCTTTGTAGAAGAGTAGCTTGGACTATGCCCTTTTCGCGGGCACCAGCGCGGCTCGACGCTGCGAAGGAGGCCAGACGCGTTAGCAAGACGCTGTTGTAAAAGCACTTAGTATTATCGTATGGCAGGATGTTTGAGCAGCTACGTAGAGATATTTGCTCTGTCCCAGCCTCGTACACGTATCATAACAACCACAGGGTTGGGCTCGCCCCCAGCTCACAAAAGTTCAGCCTTTCCTCTCGAGATTCTAATTGGGATTTCCAAGCATATGCAAAAGTGCGCTCATTCGTTCCTCCCAAACACATCAGGTTGTTGCCCCCTCTCATAGTTCCCTTTCAACTGCCAGTCCTTTGCGCTTGGAAAAGTCTTTCGGGTCATTTAGGGTTTTTGCTCGACAACAAGCCAGCCACTGGTGAGAGCAGGCACCTCGTTTGCCCCGCTCACCCAGCTACACGCCAAGAAACCCTCACTCGCCTCATAAAGTTTAGGTCCAGGCCAACTGGATTCCTGGCGAATCTCGGAGCTGCACAAAAACAGTCTCTGGACGGACATGGCTGCTATCACAGCATGGCATCACACGCTGCCATCATCGTGCGTCTTCCGCTCTACTAAACGGCACGCACTGGTGCTAGAAGAGTAACTTTATTCTTCTAAGAGTTAAACCGTTTGGTGTAGTAAGGCCATTACGCTTATATTAGTCACGATGGTAGCGTTAGGTTATTTTTTAAACGAGTTACTATAAAAAATAGAGACCAATCGCACGTTGACAGTACTGCATACATTCTGTACATCACACCAATACTGTAACATATTGCAGAACACCTGGATAACAGCTTTGAATACGCAGAAAGATTAAGAATGTAATGCAGATTGAGCATCTAGTTCCCTTTTTAAAATGGTGTTTTTGGTTTCAAAGTTATTTTACATGCGGTTTTAAGGTGGTTTAAACAAGTTTCTTTTCCAGACATATCTAAAAACGACTAGGAAGATCATGCAATTCTCACAAAGTTCTTTCTGTCCCCAAGTCAGAAGTCAAGTACGGTGGCAGGGGCATCTTTTCTTACTTGTCGAGGAAGCGGAAGTCAAGAATAAATTAGGTCGAACAATGTCCTCATATGATGGCTAAGGCCCAATAGACACAGGGCCACTCACTGACATAAGCATTAGTCTTGCAGCGTAGCTCCCAGTAGTGAACAATCAAATCAGAACACGTTTTGACAGCGGTATAATAGTTTCAACTTTCACTTCTCTTTTTCCTTCCTGCAATGGAACACTCCAGTCGGAATGTGACGGCAGGATATAACATAAAGTTCTGAGGTAAGGGCGAACGCAAAAAGTCCATTTGCGGAAGTCCCGTTTTCCTTACCACAAGAGTGGTGCTCCTTGGTGATTTTATACATCGACTGGGGTAGAAAACTACGTTGTAAATAATAGTTTCCCAATTCATTTCTTGAATTTTGGGATGCATCTGAGAACAATCTACGCGCCGTCATGAGAGAAAACACAAACTGTGGGACTACATTACAAGTTCAAGGGATGTACATGTTTGAGAATCACATCATAAACTAGTCACAGAAATCGGCAGGATGCTTGATTGGGCTGCCCTGCGCCAGCAAACAACGAAGTACTGGAAAGGTTTTCGAGAACCCACAAGGAAGGGGGACAGTATTTGAGAGTTTGGGCATTGTGGGCTAGTCAACAAAGCTTAGAAACACAAGAGAATTCCGACTAGTGAGCCCCTCGTCTGGCAGGTCTTTGCTGTCGTGATGATTTCGCGCGCGGCTCCTGACTTGCTGGAGGCGGGCGGTATGGGTGTGGTTCTGCTTGGTGCGGCGAGGGCATAAGGCCATCTATTCTCTTCATATAGTCGTCATTGTTGACAAAATTTGCGTCCTCGTTACCACCGGCGTGCCCTTCCGTCGCCTCGAAGTCGGCCATCTCCCTCATCAGCTCTTCCTCCAACTCGGCATCATCGACGCCTCCCTCATTCAAAAAGTCCTCGCTCCCCAGGATCTGGGTGACCTCTTGTATCTCCCTCATCTGCTCCTGAACATCGTCCAGCACATCCTCGACCTCCCCCGGTGCGGGATGGTTCAAATCGCGCAGCAAGTCCGCTGTGTGCGCCATCTCGCCGGCGTGCGTGCGGCGAGGCTGCAGTCTAGAGAGCTCCGCGGTGGCTTCGGCCTCGTCCTGCGCGATGGTGAGGTTGTAGCGCATGTCCATGGCGGCCGCGAGGCGCTTCTCCAGCGCCTTCTTTTGCTGCAGCACGCGGGCGGCGCGCTTAGCGTAGAAGCGGTGCTGCCGCGTCTCCTTCTTCGTGGCGCGTAGCTGCCCGCGGAGGCGCAGCAGCTCGCGGTCGTGCGCGGCTAGGCGCTCCTGCAGACGGTCCGTGCGCGAGGAGACGGACGCGTCCGTGGAGGGCAGCGGCGTGCGCGGCGCGGCGGGCGCAACGGGCGTGGGACGCGCTTCGCGGGACGATTTGGAACGGCCGGCGCGGCCGAAGGCATTCATGGGGTTTGCGTTTGGGAGGGCGGAGGTGGAAGGGGTGGTTGCTTGGGGTTGAAGGCGCAGAGGTCGCGAATTGAGGAATGGACGGGGGAGGTGGGGGGGGGTTGATAGGACTTGTCGCCTCCTTTTCAACGGCTGGCGCTGGGAAAACGTGGCCAAGTGCCAGCAATGACGCGTTGCCGCCCTGTATTCGTGAGACTTGATTGGCTCATCCACACCGCCGTAGCTGTCCCAAATAAAACCGTCTTGGTGTAACTCCTTCGAGTGTTCCGCTGTAATACCATACGGGACTGTAATGCCGTAGTATACAGTATTGGCGAAAGTCTGCCTCCGCCATGATCCTCTCACTTGTCTCATCGAACCACATTCCCGATTGCTGCCAGAGGACATCCGGCCTGTCTGGATGCCATCACCTTCATTTTCGTCGTGATGCTTTCACGGGCATCGTGTCGTCTCCTGACTTCCTTCCCCTATCGCCCAACCGTGCCCCCCACCATCCCCGCGCGCGCATTGTCCTCTCTCTCAGATGATGAGAAGATAGCGCAGATCCGTGCGGGCACATGTCCGACGACGGGCCGTTCGCTTGACGAGGTCGCACGTGAGGTGTGGGGGCATCTCAAGAATCCCGTGGGCCCCGGACACCGTTCCGGCCAAAAGATTCTGCGCCGCCCGCTCAAGGGACCCTTGTACACAAGCTGGTACCCGAAACCCACCGAGAGCATGGAGGGGAGCCCGATCACGCTCACAGAGAAACAGGAGAGATGGCAAAAGAAACTCAAGGGGCTCAGAGCCGCTGGGAAAGGGCCCCCGAAAAAGGGAGCGGGCAAGAGATCCAAGTAGCTTTTTGTTCGCCTCACCTTCATGCGACGCTGCAAATAAATCATATACACAAACCTCACCCGTTGCCCGACTACACTATCAAACTCATACCCGGCTTCCATGAGGTATGTCGCTGTCATTGCATTATCACCGCATGTCTGCCTTCGAAAGTGCAACAACTAGTTGTTCCCCCGAGTAGCCACACCATTCCTTGATTAGCTCATCCACACGCTCCTTACCCACAACAGTCAACGTCTTGGCCCCTCCAGTGCTCTGCCCTATCGCCACATCCCGCTCTGCCGTCGCCTGCGTTGCTGCCGCTTTGGAAGCCTCATACACGATATCTAACGCGCTCTCTGGCATTTCTCTATGTGTCAAGTAGTGCTTTGCGTATGCGGTCGCTGCGCTCAAGCCCTCGTCCAACAAAACCACACCACATTCCGTCTCGATTCTCTTGCGATGCGCCCGCACTATCTGCAGCGTCTGCGCTACGGAAGGCTCCGGCATGTGCAGCACACGAAACGTTTTCGTGAACTTTTCGTCGTAGAATGTGTCCGAGTAGATTAGTCGTTGATACGCTCCGCGGATGCACGTGCAGAGACACACCACCTTGCGGTTGAAGAGGAGGTACCGCAGCATGTTTTCGGATGATATTTCAGAGTTGTCCTGCCCACCAGTAGGCCCTGATAGGGGAGACCCATATACTGGCGACTGCTTCTGCGCAAGCTTGTCGACAAAGCTCAATATGTCAACATCGTCGATACAGAAGACTATGTTTTCCGGCCCGGCCGCCTCGACGAGACGTAACACCTCCTGGATTTGTTTTTGCACTTTGCAAATGTCGTCTTGTGAGCCGTGGTCCCAGAACGAGGGCCCGAGAGCTAAAGTGGAAACCTGACGAGAATGTAGAGAATTCTTCGGATCTTGCTTTTGAAGGTCGGCAAATCTTCTAGCGAGTCCGAGCGATAATGTCCGCTTCCCGCGCCCTGGCTCGCCGACTACGAGTACGGAGCCTCCAGATAATATGCTCTTCATAACTTGCTCCATAATTTCTTCGTTTCCTTCGAAAGGATATCGGTCGCGCATGTCGACTCGATCGCTTATGCATTCCACATATTCGTTCTCATGCAACACCGAGACGGCGACGTGCGGTGTGGGTGTCCAGGACTGGAAGGATGCTCTTCGCTTTCTCTTTTCCGACGTCTCCTCAATCTTATCTGCAGCAGGCTTCTTGACGAGTGCGCTCGATTCTTCGCTGTTAGGTGAAGCAGGGACATGACTGGAGCCGGTGTTCATCTCGCTGAGCAACAGAAAAGGTCCCAAATGCAATAGATCGTTCCTTACTCTTGTCGGAGTATGACATGTCTCGCAAAAGATTTGAGTGGTTCAAATTCCGCGGACGAATGCTTCGGTGATGGACTGTTAACAATCTTCGAAGCGGCGATGGGGAAGCGTGGCGGTGGAGATTAGGTGAATTCGAAAATACGATGAGTAGAACGTGAAGAAACGGCGTGTGCCGAAACGACCCCTAATCCCTTAATACCGGTTTAATGCCCTATGTCTGCAAAAACCGAGGAAAAAGGCTGAATATCAACACGTACAGCATATTCGCAGAGCAAGAAGGAATGAGAATCAGCTTGTCCTGCTGCGCTTCTTATTTATGGATGATGCTCACGGTTTTCGCACAAGGACCGTTTCCTGAGCCACCTATGATGAAAGAGCAGCCGGTTGACTTATCTACATTTCGAAGGAGTAATTTAGATGTCGTCCAATTCTTCGAACGGAATGCTCCCTTGAGATCATCATGCAGTGCCACGGGAATGCGTTGTAGGACATTCTCTCTCGACAAGTGCACGCAACCCAGACGAAATTTGACGTTAGACCTCATACTTGGTTGTATGAGCAGAAAACTATGAGGGTAACACGACAAGATCTTGGTGCTCAACCAAAAAATTTATTTCAAGGCACTTTCGCCAGTGTCATCTGCTGTGTCCGCAATGGCTTTTCGCAGAAGGTATCTTGGTACCGCTTCATGTACCCACTGCTGCTGGTAAAAGGCAGCCTTTCGCTCTTCTTCTGGATTCCGCCCAGTACTACCGCCTAGAACCTTCAAGTCTCTCGTTTGACTCAGAATTAAGTGGTTTATGAATTGGACTGGATTTGAGCAAAAGCCCTTGAAAAAGTCTCGTCTCTTCTTGTGTTCAGCAATTTTTACGAGAGCCAGTAGATGCTTCTCTCGCAGAGCTTCAAATTCAGTGGATTGCGGAAGCTGCAGTCCGAACACACCTGCCCTTCTTGCAGTCTCAATGAGGCTGGTATCTTGAACGCTGACTTGAATGTCGTAGCAATCTTGGTTGTCCACAACATCGCCGTTAAGCTTCACTTCATATTCAATCATCAGGGGTTCAGGCGGACCCATATGGCTCTTGACCACTGTGAATAGTTGCTGTAGTTTCAAAACCTCCACATTGGCATTCGCGGGTCCTAGGAGGCCCTTGAGTCCCTGATCCAGCCGCACAGCACTTCGGTCATCGACACATTGCAAACGATTCTTCTTGATGTATTGCCATACGCCAGCGAAGATTCCCTTTTTCGTATCTGTTTTCACGCCAATCAGCCTTGACAATGCGTGAGAGAGTCGGAACTGCTCCGGCTTATGATCTATATACAAGAAAATCTTTGCAGTGAATTCCTTGTCTCCCGACCGAGAAATTTCAAAGCCATCGGATGAAGGTTCTTTGTCATTTCGTTTCCATTCGATCAGGTTATTTTCAGGATAAAACTCCTTATCGAGCTCTATGACGATTCTCTTAAAAATATCGGAACACTTCGGTGGCTGCCCTGTGATAACGCTCTGATTTGATTCTCCCAGCACGGGTCCTTGGATAGGCATGAGAGGTGTGTTGGGATTCGCAAGGTGCGCACTCTGATTCACGCCCGAAGGGGTTACGGCTGGGGCATTTTGCAAAATAGGGACTCCAGGGCCGACTGGATCTGTGACCGCGCTTGAAACGCCGCGTGTCGCCTTATTTGCACCGCCTCCGCTGTCTTGATTCGTCGAGCTGCTTGACTTTCTCGGTCGCTCTTCGCTCTTTTTCAAAAGTCGGCCTTGAATGCGCAACGACCATGAAGCGACGTCATCCTCAGTGGTTCCAGGTGCTCCGGGCTGTGATCGGTAGGTATTGAACAAATATAATCGAAAGACGCGCGATTCAAAGAAGGATTGCGACTTGAGAGATTCTTTGATATCCTGCTGTTTTCGCATGATAGCCAAGTCAAGCTTCTCTTCCATTCTGACAAGATTTCGATAGGAGGGCGATTCACGAATGAGGTCTGCCGCCGCTTTGTTGGCGACATCAATATTGATAGATGGAGGCTTTGACGTATCGAGTTTTTTCCTGGGCAGTTCTGCGTTACTCGCTGCTGAAACCCGCGCTCGTTTCCGTCGTTCGCTGGATGACGCCAGAAAATCTGCAGCCGCCTTGGCGATGTCCCCTTCTCCAAGTGTGCCAAGTGGGAGGCCATTTCGTGAATTCAAATTGTCCATTGCGTCTGAAGGGGACGTGCAGAAATGTGTGGTTGTGTAGACAAGCGGGTTGTCGACGAGTTGATGAAGGCTCAGACGTAGAGAAATGAGCACCTTTGTGGGCAACTTAAAGCGGGGAAAGGCGGTTAGCAGGACTTCGAAAATGATTTCGCTATGCTGAAGATTTTGGGTTTCTAGGAGAAGTCAGTACTGTAGACCGTGGGGGGACAGCGAAAGATAATACAGAAAAGCCAGTAAAATTGGCACACTTGGATTTTGAATCGAACGGAGAAATTTTTATGTTTTTTTTATTTTAATTTTCCTGTATGCGCGCGGTGGAGGAGCTTAAGTTTACCGTGTCGGTTCTCAGACCTTCCCGTGCCAGGCGTCGTCGGTAGTCGTGAGTTGGATAAATTTGGCCGTGCACACGTTCCGACGGCATCTTGTGGGACAATTTAAGTGTGCGGAAAGAACGTTTGGACTTTTGCCCGGGCCGCGTGTGTTGTGGGACGTTTCCGTCAGGCACGCGTGCGACGCCATCTACCAGGTTTCACCACAACAAAACAACCCCACCCCCGTTCTCCGCATTTTGCTTCAAGTTCTGAGACAGCCGCCCAATTTCACCCAGAAGCATTCTGAAAGTTTCAAAGGGAATCTAACTCATTAGTGACTTGTTACTGCACGAGAGTTGTGGCCGTCGTGGACCATCCCACATTAGTTTTTCGGAGATCGTCCACGAGGTAGAAAAATGGACAAGCTTAAAATGGCTGATCCTAATGGTTATGCGGATGACGATGACTTTGCCGAGCATGTTTACACGGAGGTTGAGGATGGGGACAAGTCGATCAGCGAGGAAGATGGCTGGAGAGTCATCTCGTCCCATTTTTACGAGCGAGGGTTAGTGAGTCAGCAACTGGACTCCTTCGATGTCTTCATGACGCACACAATGCAGGTAAGCTACTATCGTGTGCCACCTACCAAACTGCCACTAATCAAACACTCTGGTTGTTGCTGTTTGCACGGAATTTATCAGTATGTAGCTTACTTACTGAACCTTGACCTTGCCTAATCCTTATCCTTTGTATTACAGGATTTGGTCGACCAGACTGCAGATATTGAGCTTATGTACGAGGATCAACATCTGCCCGGACGTGTCCGCGATGAGGAGGAAGAAATGGACAAAAAGGTCATAATCAACTTTGGTCAGCTGAAGATGGGACGGCCTATCTACCAAGAGTCTACTGGTGATACCCATCTGCTGTACCCAAATCAGGCTCGCCTGCGGAATCTGACGTATTCAGCGCCGCTGTATTGCGAGACCAAAGTCAGCACAGTCACTATAATCGACCCTGAAACTGGGGAAGAAGATGTCTCCCACGAGCCTAGCAAGCCTGTTTTTATGGGCCGTGTTCCTATTATGCTGCGGTCTAGATACTGTCTCCTAGATCCCCTGAAGAATGACTTCGGCCTTAATCAAATGGGTGAGTGTCACGTTGACCAAGGCGGTTACTTTGTCATCAACGGCTCGGAGAAAGTCCTGTTGGCACAAGAGCGCATGTCAGGCAACCATGTTTTCGTCTTTGTCAAAAAGGCGCCAACTAAATTTTCACACATTGCTGAAGTGCGCTCCGTTGCGGATACCAGCAGCGGACCCGCCTCACAGCTACAGGTAAAGCTGTCTTCCCGATCTGGTTCGAAAGGCGGGGTAACGGGACAGACAATCTTAACCACACTACCGAATATCACTCAGGATATTCCTATTGTCATAGTATTTCGGGCACTTGGTTTTCAGAATGACAAGGAAGTCATGAAACATATATGCTACGATTTCAACGATGACGAATTAATGACGTCCCTGATGCCGTCGATTGAAGAAGCTCAGGTCATCCAAGACCAGGAGGTAGCCCTGGATTTTATCGCGAAGCGAGGACCGCAACAAAGCGCGACTGCACCGAAGAAGCATCGCATTAAGTATGCCAGGGAACTATTGCAGCTCGAATTTCTACCTCACATCAGCACTCAGCCAAACTCAGAACTGAAAAAGGGCTACTATCTGGGTTACATGGTGAACAAAATGTTGCATGTTGCTCTCGGAAGACAGCCACCAGATGATCGCGACCATTATGGGAACAAGCGGCTGGACCTAGCCGGTCCCTTGATGGCCGGGCTCTTTCGACAGCAGCTCAGAAAGCTGATGAAAGATGTTCGAGCAAATGCGAAAAGAATCGTAAACGCCGGTCAGGACATTGATCTAAGTTCCATTGTGAAGTCGGCTATCATTACCAACGGCTTGAAGTATGCGCTGGCAACTGGAAACTGGATTGGAGCAGGTGGTCAGCCGACAAAGACTGGAGTGTCGCAAGTGCTCAATCGTCTAACGTTTGCCTCCTCACTCTCACATCTGAGAAGACTCAACTCTCCTATCGGGCGAGAGGGCAAACTGGCCAAACCCAGGCAGCTTCACAACACTCACTGGGGCATGATTTGTCCGGCGGAAACCCCAGAGGGTCAGTCCTGTGGGCTTGTGAAAAATCTAGCTCTGATGGCGTACATATCAGTAGGGTCCCTCTCACGCCCGGTCACACTTTTCTTGGAAGAATGGAGTACTCACTCTTTGCTGGAAATCAATGCAGGTCAGGTGGCTAAGGCGACGAAGGTGTTCGTTAATGGCGCGTGGTTTGGAATTCATCATCGAGCGGATCATCTTGCTGAGACTCTGCGTCGATTACGGCGAAAAGGAGACATTCACTTTGAAGTTTCCATTGTTATGGATCATCAGCGGAAAGAGCTTCGCATTTACACGGATGCAGGACGAATCTGTAGGCCACTGTTCATTGTGGAACAAGATCGTGTTCCAAACGCGGCAGGTTGGCGTCAACCGCGTTTGAAGATCCGAAAAAAGCATGTTCAAGTGTTGATGAATGCGCAGGACGCGGACGACGAAACTTTCGGATTCAATGCTTTGATAAATCTTGGCCTCATCGAATATGTGGATTGCGAAGAGGAAGAGACGATCATGATTGCAATGTTGATGAGCGACCTGGAGAAGAAGGATCATTCGGCTGGCTACACCCATTGTGAGATTCACCCAGCGATGATTTTAGGTGTTTGTGGTTCGATCATTCCGTTCCCGGATCACAACCAAAGTCCTCGAAACACGTATCAGTCGGCAATGGGGAAGCAAGCAATGGGTGTATATATCACAAACTACAGCTTGCGCATGGATACTCAGGCCCACGTCCTGTATTACCCTCAAAAACCACTCGTATGCACTCGCGCAATGGAACACTTGAAGTTCCGCGCATTGCCTTCTGGAATCAATGCCTGTGTTGCGATTGCTTGTTACTCTGGTTACAACCAAGAAGATTCTGTTATCATGTCACAATCAGGAATTGATCGGGGACTGTTTCGATCAGTGTATTTCAGGAGTTACAAGGAAGAGGAGAATAGGAAATATGGAGATGTGAAGGAGTCATTTGAAGTTCCTGATAGGAAGACGTGCTTGTCAATGAAGCCGGATGATTATTCTTTGCTTGAGGAAGATGGGTTGGTCCCAGAAGGAGTAGCTATCACCGGGCGGACGATTCTTGTTGGGAAAGTTCAACCAATGGAGGAAGTGGAGCAAGACGAGAACGGTGGTGGTACTCGCAGTATGACGGAAATGGCCGGGGGGAAGGTGAAGAAATGCGTATCCCTGGGAGCGAAATCGACGGAGAAGGGCATTGTGGACAAAGTTCTTCTTGCGACGAATGAAGAAGGGCACCGTTTCACAAGGGTGCGACTACGGTCCGTGAGAAAGCCGCAAATTGGTGACAAGTTTTCATCGCGGCATGGGCAAAAAGGTACGGTTGGGATCACGTACAGACAGGAAGACATGCCCTTCACATCCGAGGGCATCATCCCAGACATCATTGTGAACCCTCACGCCATTCCGTCTCGAATGACGATTGGTCAACTGATTGAGTGTCTGTTGGGCAAGGTTTCATCCATCCGAGGAACAGAAGGGGACGCAACGCCTTTTACAAAAGGTACAGTGGAAGATATCGCACAACGTCTGCTCGAAAACGGTTATCAGCCTCATGGGTGGGAACTGATGCACAACGGGCACACAGGTCGACCACTGGAGGCGCAGATTTTCCTAGGGCCAACTTACTACCAAAGGCTGAAGCATATGGTTGATGACAAGATCCATTCGCGAGCCAGAGGGCCAAGCACTATGCTTACACGTCAGCCACTAGAGGGTCGAGCACGTGGTGGTGGTCTAAGATTTGGAGAAATGGAGCGTGATTGCCTGATTTCACACGGCGGTGCCAACTTCATCCAGGAGCGGTTGATGGAAATGAGCGACAAATCGAGGGTTCATGTATGCGACATCTGTGGATTAATTGCGATTGCAGACCTCACCAAAAATGTATTTCAATGTCGGGGGTGTAACAACAAGACGCGCATTAGTCAGGTGTACATCCCGTATGCGTGCAAGCTGTTGTTCCAAGAGTTAATGGCCATGGCAATTGCTCCGCGCATCATGGTGAAGGTAGAGGATTGATGTATCTAGCTAGGGTTGTAGAAAATGGTCTGACAGTGTAAAGTTGTTGTAAGAATAAGGATAGCTCCCATACAGATATGTATACTGTACATTGTTGGCAAAGGCTGGCCAAAATCATTAAAATTTATGCGCAAGGACGAGATGACCCTGGAGGTAGTAATTGTAGGTGAGGTGGGCGCGGGGGCGGGAAGGTGAAATTTTTTTTGAAATGTGGTGTGTCTCAGGGCGGAGGCTCGTTTCTTGAGAAAACGGCGCAAGGCGGACCGGACCGACTCTGCATACAACGGACTCATCGGGGCCGGCCAGCGAGAGAGCACCGCCCTCGGACCGAACACGACCTGCTTGTGATCTCCAGTCGGCGGCTTCTTCGCCCCGCTGTTACTTGCAACCATCGCGTCCCCGCGTTCGCCTTTCGGGCGCCATTCGCGCCACATGGCAAGTGGCGTCAATGTCTCTGCCGCCGTCGCAACTGCCGCGCATCGTGTCGTCACTGTCGCCGCCATCCAGTTTCAATGCGGTGCAGATGTAGAATCCAACTGCCGCAAGGCAGAGGCCCTTATCCGCGATGCCGCTCGCAAGGGTGCTAACATCATCCTTCTCCAGGAACTCTTCGCGAGCCTTTACTTTCCTATTGACCAGATGGATTGCATGCGTCTCGCCGTCTCTATCGAGGATGACAAGTCGTATATCCTTCGGTTTCAGACACTTGCAAGAGATTTGAGCGTCGTGCTGCCCATAAGTTTTTTCGAGAGGTCCAAGTATGTTTGTCCTTTATTCTTCCCGTCTCGGTTTTGCTTCTTATCAGGTGTTTATGACCTGTGTCACTAACCCCACGTCTTTCTGTTCGTTTTGCTTTTTTTTTGTTACCTTTTGCTGTGCCACGTGCAGCAATGCTTACTTTAACTCGCTCGCAATGATCGATGCCGATGGCCAACAGTTAGGAATTTATCGAAAGTCTCATATACCAGATGGCCCTGGATATCAGGAGAAGTTTTACTTCACACCTGGTGACACCGGTTTCCGCACCTTCAAAACTAGATATGCCGCCATTGGCGTCGGCATTTGTTGGGATCAATGGTTCCCTGAGGCTGCTCGATGCATGGCTCTACAAGGAGCGGAGCTTCTCATGTATCCCACCGCCATTGGGTCTGAGCCTCAATACCCCGCGATGGACACTTGTGCACAATGGCAGCGCTGTATGCAGGGGCATGCAGCTGCTAACATGATCCCTATTATCGCTTCAAACCGCGTTGGAAAAGAACTTTCCATGGCGTCTGACATATCTGTCACTTTCTACGGTTCCTCATTTCTCACCGACCATTACGGCGCAATCGTCGCCGACGCTGGTCGTCACCAGGATAGCACCTTAATGCACACATACAACCTTGATGAGATGCGTTCAGCGAGGCATCAGTGGGGTATTTTCCGCGACCGTCGCCCAGACCTCTACACCGCTCTTTTTTCGTTCGACGGTAGCGCCGCAGCACATGTGGTGACAGATAACAGGCGCGCTCCTTCTTTACCATCCCCATTCCACACTGCCCGCGCTGTAGGGCCGGCGCAAGTGGCGATGCCGGGCCTGACCCACCCCAAGAAAATCGGCGATCCAGACACGCTTGTTCCTCCTCATGCAATGGTTCCTGTTGTCGAAGAGACGAGGCGCGGGGGGCTGGGGCACACATTTGATCTCCATGAAGCTTCTTTCATTGGCGACGTCAAAGCCAGCGCGCAGCGTAGACCCCGAGGACGGTGTTGGGTATGCCGTGCAAAGACAACCTACGAGTGTAAACTTTGCACACCGGGACCGGTGCCGTTGTGTAATAGGACGGCTAGGGAGTGCTGGTGGAAATACCACGCCGGGGAAATTACCCAATTTGTACCAAACAAACGGGGCAGGAAGCGTCGAAAGAATGAACACAGCGAAGTCCACGGCAACGAGCATCCCGAAGGGGATGAGAGTGATGACGACGTTGAAGATTCGAAGCAAGATGCGGATCCAGGCAATGTGGGAGCGTTGCTCGGGTGACTGCGAGGCCCCGGATAGAAGACATCTTGCGAAACAGCAAGCAAGTAGTGTGTACATGTTAAAGGACCATCATGGTACAGTGCCGAGACACTTGAAGCTTTGGGAGTCGTCTTTGCCAGATCCTAGTCCTTTTAGTGAATTTTCCACTGCACGATCGTGGTTTACAGGGCAAGAGTGAAATTTGGCCGCTCATGTGGTCCGCCCTCCTCTCGAGTTTATTTCCCTTACGAGTGCAGAGCGTTCAATATCTAGCTTCTCGTAGCGCTCCCGCTTCCTGATGGTTTCTTCGCGAAGCCGTTTTCGGGCTTCTTCAATTTTCTTGAGGTCTACGCTTTCAGCGTTGGAGAAATCCTTGAAGTAAGCCGAGTACATGGATTGTTTGATCTGAATCTGGGGCCCGTGTGGCGTAGTCTGTAGCATGTCGAGCAATTTTTCCGACGGGTCTTGGAAAACGATTTCGTCATAAAACTCACTGATCACCGGGTCGAGAGTTGGTTCTTCGGTACGCTCGACAAACAGGCGAAGCGGGTGATATAAATCAACAGGCTTTTCCGCAGTGTCGTTGAAAAAAACGCGGATGATGATTTCAAACTCACCCCAGCCATACTCGCTGACCTCGTACGGCATCTCAGTAACACGTCGGACCTGCGGGTTGAAGGACTCGTGCAGAACAAAATCAACATGGTGGATGAAATGTGATATGTCGGCATTGTTCACCGGTCGCAGGTACACGGTCCAGTGGTGACTTCGTGCTTCTGTTCCGCGGTCTTGCAAGTATTTGGCGTAGCTGCCATGGACGACAGGGACGTGAAAGACGGTGCCACGGACCCGTTTCATGATGAGATGTCTGCAAAGAACAAGCGTGGACTCAGTCCTTTTGCAAAGCGGGGTCTCGCAAATAAAATCTGGAACCGGCAAGAGATCACGCGATTGCGACTTGCTGTGCAATGCGCCAAGGGTAGCGGCGAAGCTAGGTTCACCTGCGCCGACAGTGCTAGTGCATGGCACTTCAAGCGAGAAATAGTCTCGTTCCCAACCACAATAGCCGGTGAGAGCGCCTTCCAATACGACATAGAAAGTCTTAAATATTCGTAAATTTTGACCGGATCGAATGTCGAGAAGTGACCGGGGCATGTGCCCCGTGCTCATCGAGAGGATCAACCAGCAATCTTGGGGCCCATCTCTCAAGTGCACCATCCGTATTGTACAGTACATTCTACTCCCTTTTTGAGCCTGCTCACAGCTGCCCTGCCTTCCTTTCTGTTGCGTCTGCTTGGCTGCTCGGCTACCGGAACGTTCTGATCGTCCTACGCAACGTCTTAGAAGAGGATTGGCACCGCCCCAAATGGAAGGAATACGACGAACCATTCCGCGATCGGCTCGACGAACGCCAGCACGCCAGGACGTGTCGCAGTTCCCAGCCACGCCCCGCACACCCGCATCCCAGAAAACTATTTTCAGTCCAGAGCGGTACGCACCCGCGTTTCGAAGTTCTCAGAATGAGCCTGCCAAGATAGAACCCCAAGCTTTGCCGCCGATCCGAACCGGCGTGGAAGCCCTTTCCCCCTCACCATCAGTACCAACGCTCGCCTACGCACCGGCACCGTTGACAACGGTCCGATGGCTTCCTGCTCCAGGCCGTGACGCGATCGCAGCTGTGGGAACTGGCGATGGAGCACCAGATGCAGATTTTCTGAGTTTGTATCGCGTCTCCACAAGAGGTGGAGATGTCAGTGCCACCGTGGCGAGGGATATTGACCACCCTGGGAAAGTATTACGGATTGCGTCCAGCTTGTCATCTGAGACCTTGTTCGTGGGTTCGTCTGATGGATCAATAAGGACCCTGTCCTTGGACTCTTGGGAAACATCGAGTCTGGAAACCCTGTCGGTGATGCCAAGGCGTGCAGCCCGACCGGAACTTGTCACTGGAGTGGCACCTGTGGTAAACGGAAGAGTCGCTGCATTGGGTGGAGACGGTACATTCATCGTCGTAGATGTTAGTCGCTGCCAAGAAATAGGCAGAGCAGAAATGGCAGATCCAGTTGGATTTTTCGATGGCACAGCTGTCGATGCCGAGGCAGGAAATGAAGTGGTTAGTGCGGGGGCAGGTTGCGAGGTTTGTGTGTGGGATACACGCATCATACAAACGGGACGCGGAAACGTACAGACCCTGGGTCATCCTACTCCTGGAGTGGCTACCAGATGCGTGACAACAGATCCAGCGCAGCCACACTTCGTCATCGGAGGTACCAGAAACGGAGAACTATGTACTTGGGACAGAAGGGGAACTGAGCCGTTCCCCTTAAATCGAGTCGCAATGCATGATGGCGTAGTTTGGGAGACTCGAGTTGTGAGCTCGTCCAAACCGGGACTCCTGCTGAGTTGCGGTGAGGACTCGAAAGTCTGGCTCATGGATTTTGCTGCTGCTGCCAGCAGAGACTCGGCTATGGGATCTGAGAGTGGTGAATTCTGGAGATCCATGATCACGCAGAGTGATGTGAGAAATGTTGTCGGGTGGGACAGCGCTCTCGGAATCAATGGAATTGACGCACACCCCACTGCAGACCTATACGCCTACGCATCTGACTCTGGTGCGGTGGCGTTTGGCTGCCTCTACTCCTAACTAGGAGGTGTGCAGTGCGTTCATGTTTTCTTTTGGCAACATCTTCATATGAAAATATCAACAGTTCACGCAATTACGACTGTGGAGTCAATATTAGTCCCAAATCCCGGCCCTCTGTCATACTGTCTTTTTCTTTCCTTCTGGTCCACGAGATGCGACTGGGACATAGGTGCGGATCGATTATTTAGGAAAAAGTTGGCCGGGCCGCATTGAAACTTAACTAAAGCTAACCTTATTCATCTCCTTTTTCCTTACGTTACAGTAGTGCGAAACCAGCGCGCTTGAATGACCACAAGCACAGGACTGCTATGTGTGGACTAATTCTTTGTGATGATCAATTCGATTATGCAGACTTCTTATGGCATGGACATAAGGCGTCTCTTCAGTAGAATACCCCTTGTGTCCAAGCATGCAAGTGGGGCCATGTGCAGTCGAATTGGTCATGACGTAAAGCGCTGACATCAAGAAGTTCCAATGCCGTTAAGAACTGGAAGTGTGCAGACATCTGTCTCAACTTGGTGTCAGCAAATTATGAAAAATTAACCAATTTACACCGGACTCGCAAGCAGCAACACAACAACTGCGCCATTCCTATCAATGGAGTGAGTCTCTCAAGCTTGCTGTCCAACCCCCAATCCCCCTTTTCCGGTATCCACATAATTAGAAGGGTGACCACCTGCCGTCTCTCGTCGGAGCTCAAACGGCCGCATCACCATGTCTACAATAGGAGCACCCTACCCATCTCCTGAGGAGCGTTCGCGGGCAGTATTGGTACAAAATATAAGCCACGTTGCGACTTCCGCAGCGATCGAAGAGTTCTTCTCATTCTGCGGTCCTGTTGTCGACCATCGCTTACGTACTGTTCCACCCAGCAAGGCAGGCGAAGACCCAACCTTGGAAGCCGTGGTCATTTTTGCAGACGACCGCGTGTGCGAAGACGCCCTCGTCATGAACGAATCATCCATCGTCGACCAACCTGTGTCCATAACTCGCGTGCCGCAGGACTACGACTTTAACAAACCCATGTCTGATAGTCTGCCAACAGCCACTGCCCAACCGCAAGGAATGTTTGGCGGGTTTTCTGCCTTTGGAGACCTGTTCGCTGGCGTGGGCAGTGCCGTCGCAACTGAAGTCGGCAAAGCCGGCAAAATGCTCGACTCTGCCACGGACGGCGGGGTACTGAAGCAAGCGAAAGACCAGGTCGCGCTTGCAACGCAAAGGACACGCGATTTTGCTGTGGACTTGGATGACAAGTGGCATGTGCGGAATAACATTCTAAATGCGGCCGAAGTTGGGAAGGCAAAAGCATCGGAGGTCGCAAATGTCGTCGCAACGCAAACAACTTCAATGGCTACAGAAGTTGACAACAGACTGCACATAACCGAAAACACAGGCAAGCTGGCGGAGAAGGCCCGCGAAGTGCCTGCTGTTAACCAAGGTGTCGCCGCGATAACCGGCGGCTTCCAAACTCTCATGGCTCAAACGGGCCTTGCGCAGCCAGAGCATGGCAATGCACCTACAACGCCCGCCGCCGGTGCTACTTCAGGAGCGCAAACAGTTCAAGAAGCCCCAACAGCAACGCAATCACAATAGCGCCGGAATAGAGAGTGAGCATCCTGAAAGCTTGTAGGCATTTGCTATCGCATTTCTTCTGGAGCATCGGTTAAGCGTAGCGCAACTGCATGTACAAGAAGTTTACTCATCTGGTGTATAGCGACTGCCCTCACTCCTCATGTTTTCAGATAACTTAAATCTCCCTTCGCGTGACAAAGTTCTGCTGCAGCCTTTGTGACTTTCTTCGCGAGATCTCTCACGTCAACACTAATTCGTTGGTATGAAGCGCACTGCCGCAAACGCTTCAACGCGCGCGAGCTATCCTCATCCTTTTCTGGGACAGTATATTCATTGAGAATATTTGTACTTCTTCGCACTGTCTCTTGAGCAAACCGGGTCGCAGAGGTGCGCCAGTGCGAAAGGAAGGCTTGTCTTTCACTAGACGAAATTGGATTAAAATGCTTGACGCAAGATGAGAACACCTCATCATCTGGTTGACTCCAAACGTATGAATGTATTGAGCCGTATGCCCGTGAAATGTTCTTGTATACATCAGAAGCAAACCCGAAAGGTAGGATTTCAAAAACCCTACTGGCAGGCCTTAAGAAAATAAAATTGGCATTACCGTCGCCGTGGGAAGCTACTACCACCCCTGCCTCCTGCATTACCGAAACTTGCTCGTGGAAAGATGAGTTTTCAAAAAATACAACCTCTGGTTGAACTTGCACTCGTTCATCTCCGCGGTGGACCCTCGTTCCATACGCCGAAATAGCTGCACTGAGCTTCTCGCTCCCCTCAATGTACCGTTTCCCGTATCGATTAAGAATTAATACTTTTACTGAACAAGATCTCCCTTGCTGCGCAGACATGGCGGTTAAGGGAACCCGGTTCAAATTGTTTTTCGAAAAGAATATGTTCTGAGGGGTCATGACTTCTTTCGGAATTTCTGATATCTCGACGTTAGTAGATACTAAAGAGCGAAAGCATGAGGCCTCAGAGTACACTTTCCATGCGTACACGTCCTTCAAATCTGCAATCTCTAAGTTTCCAGAGACAGAATTTCTCACAAGTCTCAAAAGACTCTTTGGCCACATGTAGTCCTTAGTATCTGATATGCGGGAGTCTACAAGGATCAGAGGTTTAAGTGATCCAGCACCTGTGCCGTTTTTTGCTGGGCACGGCTCTCCATTTTTTGTTGTGCAAAGCGATTTCGTTCCCTGTGAATAGGCGAGAGGCCGATCCAGAATATCGAGTAAAAGAGATACCTGAGTAAGATCGTTAACAAGAAGATCTCGTTCTCCTCGTGGAGGTTCATTTCCAATGACATCGAAGTTCTGGTAGTCATCTTTCAGGCTAATATTCTTGGACATGCCCTGCACCTCAAAAAGAGTCTTGCCCTTGCTCCAAACCTCAGTAATGTGATATGAAACTTTCTTAATACCACAGTTGGAGATGTGCGCTGAGTAAGCCCTCATCCATTGTGGGAGAACAACAGATCCATCTCCCACGCGACACGCTCCCTTGATTACACAGAAGGCTTTGTTCTTTGAGATGCCATTGTGAGTGAGAATAGTCAGAGAGCTCTCGAGAGCGGGGACACCTGTTCGGTGCTCTGTCTGATTGTGATTCTCGCTACCCTCCTGAGAAAGTTGAGAGGCGCCTGCCGGAATGTCGAAGCAATGACACTCTTGCAAAGTGAAGAATAGCAACAAAACTGCTCCTACAACTTTGCGCCAGATTGATATTACAGATGCTTTCATGATGTCAAAACACAACTTCTTGTGCCGTAAGGTTTCATTGTTCAGATGAAGTTTGGTACTTACTACTAAGTATGAGAGCCTTGAGATCCTGTATTAAGAAAATGCAGGACTTTTCGCACTCCATTATTTAATGACTAATGAAACAACTGTTTTGAAAGACAGCATGTTGTGTATTCTGTGTGGAATGGTTGACGTTAACTCGAACGACAGTTCCAGTGTTTTTCTGTATTTCAGTGGTCCTTGTACTCAGCCTGTTTTGAAATGGATAGGTTAAAATTTGTCAGCAATAAGATGGATGCGAGTCAATTACTAATAGAAACCTCTTCTCTACACGTGATACGTTTCCCTACTGAGCTGGAATGCTCTTTCGGGGCTCCCTAATTCTTGATGCGGGTTGAGAGCAAGTCGCATCTGTGCTAAACACCACTCGGGCCTTTCATATAAGACAAAATTACTATTGGCGATTGAATGGTATTCTGGCATGGGTACCGTTCTGTATCCAGAAACTTGAATAGTTCAAGGGAGAGGTCGATGTCAAATTTTTAGATGGATGAACACCGTGGCTCTTGGCTGTAACGTGCACGCCATTCTGTGCATTTACGACTACGTTGGGTACCTCAACAACTGATTCCAGTAGTTTCAAAACATAATTTCGCACTACTATTTATGCATTGAGATGGGTATAAAGAACAATGTTCGAATGTTCTCTTGTTTGATTCGCATGACCCCTCATGCTCAGTGAATTACTTCTTCTTTTCGATTCAGACCGAAACTGAAAACTGTGTGTTAGCTATTGGTTTGATCCAGCTGCTTAAAGTATGTGTAGCTGGGACCAGTCATTAATTACAAACACGACGTTGATACGAAATCGTCGGGCGCAGGACTAATAGGTATATACAGGATTTCTAAATTTTTGTGAATGGAAGGCTGCAAGGATTGCAGTCATCCGTTCGAGCGTCAGAAATGCGACGAAATATGCAGTATGATACAGGCCCACCCCATGTTTCTTGCTATGCCGATATTGTGGGTCTTTCTGTCTTGGCATGGGGTCTTCGCTTTGAATGACTGATCGCCTCAAACACAACGACATCATCTTCTGTGCTCTCGTCAAAAATTTTGAACTCTGTCTCAGACCAATCCTGTTTATCCATGACAGGCATAGCCACTTCGTCTCTTTGAAACTCCTGTTCTAGATCAGCTTCTGTCCATGATCTCCAGCAGTCGGCGCCGACAAAGCCAACATCCAGCAAGATCTGACTAGAGCGTTGTGCATACTCCATATGAGTTCCAACTTGTTCCCGCGATAAACAAACATTTTCAACGTTCGCGACTCCTGATGGATCCTCAACAGGCCGGGTTCCAGCGACTGCACCCAGATTTGTGCCGCGATGGTATAATTCGAGATACCAATCACTCGGGTTGTAGACATTCACGAGTCTCCCTGCAACTGCAGTTCTTATCTCCCTCCACTTTACCAGGGACGCGGAACAGGGCGCTCCAATCAGGCATACATCATGCACTATGCCAACCAGATTTCTTCGTGCAAGTTCCTCAAGACAACAGAATATGACCAGCGCACCCGCAGAGTACCCTGCAAGGATGACAGGTCGGTTACCAAACGATCGAGACGCGAGTTCCGCCGCAAGCATATATCCGCACTCTGCTGCTCGTGATATTGTCCTTGCCCAAGTGTTTCCAATGATGGTTCGGAGGGCTCCAATTACTGAAATCGGTAGCGCAACCGCCCCAATCAACGCTGGAGCAACCATCATTGCCCCCTTTTGCGCTGCAGCTGACACCGCCATCTTTCCGATGAGACTTCGCAAGGCTTCGCTCAGTTCCATTAACAAACTGGATTCCCAGCGTACCGCGAATGCTTGAACATTGAACTGCTGAAGAGCTCCTTCGACAGACGAGAACTGATCAGCAAACATTCCCGGGTATGACCCGACATCCTCTGCAGCGATTAGACCCGGTACAAAAATAGCCATGGAAAGCGACCGCACGTCGCCTGTAAGAAGGTCTGCCGGTTGATACTCGTTCTCTTCCATCACCCATATTGGTGGGTCTTTGCCCGGAGGCACAATCGCAACGCGGTAGGAGATTCTCACAGGCAAAGACCCTGGTAACAAACGAAACCGCAGGATGTATTCGCCACTTCCAAGCACGGTAACAGCGCCAGTCGTCCTCCGTTTTCGTCCGTCGCCGCGTTTATTCAGCCCTCCAGCATCCATCTTTTCCTCTGGAAGCAGCCATTCGGCGCCTTTTCCTGCTTTCTTGTCAGGAAAGGCCCTAAACTGCACACCAAATGCCATTGCCCCCGGAACGATCATCGCATATTCTTGAGATGTGAGTAGTTCCCATACAAGTAGACCCCCTCGCCCCGCAAGCTCATCTTCTTCCTTGAGCGGGACGACAACTTCATGGATTCTCCTCGACATAGATACTATGGCGGTGTCATATGTAGATCTTTTGCTTCCCTGAAGCATTGAGAACGGTTCAAAAACAAACTCTTCTACTTCACCCGTTCTACTAGCCATTGCAGCCGCCCCAACACCAGCACCTGCTGCGCCAAAAAGACCACCAACAGCCACAGCGCCACCGCCCCCCAAGGCTGCCAGAGGAGCGGATACGCCAGCCAAACCTACGCTTCCCAAAGCAGGAAGCAGGGCCGGGGCTATTAAGCCTCCCGATAGACCGAGCGCTATCCCTCCTATAACTGAAGCAGTACCAATCTTCAACCACTTTGCGTTTTTCCGGCGCTTGTTCTCAGCTTCATCATGATCAACGGCCTCGACGTTCTTTCCATCAATATCTGCATTCTTCGACAATGCATCGACCAACAATGCCAGATCTCGCTCTGCAAGATAGAGTATGGTAGGCGACAAGTGCAAAGCGCTAATGAACCTCGCGAGAGTCTCGCGTGCGCGAGCGTCATACGCGGTTGATGCAGAAACGTCTGCGTAGAGAAGGGCTGTGACAAGCGGGACAGCCGTACTGGGTCCGAAAGATGAGGCTGAGAGGTAGCCATCGAGGGAGTGGAGCGCATTGGAGATGCGGTTGTCGGAGCTGGAGATCTCCAGAGCTTGCTCGATCATGGCGGTGCGCGTGCCGGAAGCAAGCGAGAGCGAGGTGAAGGTGCGCGAGAGATAGGAGCGCAGCCAGGTGGGATCTGGGGACTGTGAGGCGGCGCAGGCGGCGAGAATGCCGGCAACAGGGAGCGACTCGTCAACATGGATTTGCGGGGGTCTGGGCCGTGGTGTCGACATTGTGTGAGTTGGAGGGAGGTCAAGTTTCGAAGTCAAGGCAGTTTCGCGTTCCCAAGACTTGGCGATAGATGTGTTCAGGGGTGACGTGGTGGTTGCGGGAACATTAAAGGAAGAAGGGCTCAACAGAATAGTGAGTGAATGGGACAATTATGGTGTGTTGCGGTTAAAGGGGTCAGGGTTGAAGATGAACGACAACTGGGAAGGCCGGGCCTGCAAGGCGGATAAAGCCTGCGAAATTGAACGTCCCAACTTGGGACAGATGTGCCCTGAAGTACACATCGTATGATGCACCACATTGCTGGCACATGGCATCCCTCCTCGCCTCGTGTACTTCTACTTCTTGTTTTTCTATTGGATGAATGTTCATGCATTGCTGGAGAGTCTCTCAACTATAAGACAGTACAGTATCAGACATGTCGCAAGTGGGATATAGATCCTACTTGCGACATGTCTGATACTGAATGCTACAGAGAGGCGAGCAATGAAGCGGGTTGAATTCACGAAATTTGAAGAGAGCTTAAATGAACAGCACAGCAAGAGAAATCAAGAAATTGGTATGCATAGGTCTCATATTCAGGAAAGAAATTCAATTTACTTCAAACCACGGACTTATTCTACGCTAGAGACATCGATACGTCCTTTCTTCCAGTGTGAATTCAATAAATTAGCGATACTCCCAATGGCCGATACCCAGATTTGAATAACACGTCGCCGAGCTTGATGCCCAGAGGAGCTTGTCGCGAAAAGTCAACTCATCAATAGTCGAAGGTGGGTGTAGCCTTGAGGAGGTCAAAGAAATTGTCTTTGACGGGGTTTGCTGAGGCAGCAGAGATGAGGAGGACAGCGACAACAAAAAAGGTAGTCGTGTTCATTTTGATGACTTCTGTTGGTAGCAGAAGGAGATGAAAAGATATGAAGGTTGAAGAACTTGCTTTGCTGCGAAAATGCTATGCTTGAGGAAACAAATCCCCTACATTTATAGTGCTGAAAATGAGTGGTCCCACATTACCGGGCATGGGGTCAACCGTGCCATCAATGGCCGGGGCCACTGCGAGCGGCCCACAAGGCGGGAGGTTGTAGAAGCTTTCTCTCCAGCAGGCACATTCTGGAAAGAGTTGGGGGCCTTTTCTTCAAATTACATCTTCCTTCGCCTGCCCATTAATCGCAAACAGGACCGGAGGGGCGGTTACAGCAAAAAGAACATCCTGTTTCCTCACTAGCTAACATCATGGAAATCGGACATTTCCGCCATTCCGTTTTATATGCAAGTACGAGCGGAATGCGGGTGCCCTTTGCATGGAGTGCATGACACTAACTATCAATTCCATGCCTGGGCGAAGCAAGACTTACAATGGCAATGGCCCCAGAACTTTCGAAGCCTGAGGTTCAGGGCGTACCACCTTTTCACATTGTTTATATACAGAAATGAACCTCTGTGACGGTTCACTTTGTAAGGGCTTTCAGATTAGTGACAAAGTTTATTTACAACCAGGGAGAACCCAGTGTTTTATCTACTTCTCACATACTGCACATGAGTGCTGTACATGAGTACGATAGCACTACGATTCATGTAAATGGCTGGGCCCCTACTCACCGACACCTGCGTCAACCCAGCAGGGACAAAGAGCACAGTTCTGTGCTGTACGGGCATATGATAATGAAAGTTCTCGTTTTCTCTACTGTAAAAATGGAAGGTAAAACTGTCGGGAGACCGACCGAAAGGGGCGGTCCGGAGGGGGATTTTGGTGAGGGTAAAAGGGTGGTAAATAGGGTTACCTTAAAGGGAGGGAGGAGCGGCAGGCTATTGCCTCAGAACCGCTACAGAGAGTGAACACAGTCAGGGGACGGGGTTGTCGGGTTGATGGTTCAGGTGATCGAATGTGCTGAGGTCGAAGACGAGTAGCGTCTTCGACCTGGCTTTATAGTCCTATTGACTCTACAACAAAAGTAGGCGCACTACCGTAAAACGGAGGTTGCCCCACCCACGAAATGTGTCTAAACGGTTACACCCTAAAACATGTAGAATTGTAGGTGGCACGTAGAATTGTAGGTGGCACGTTCTTAAGGGACTCTATCGTTGATAGCTAAATGTAGCCCACATAGTCCCTGAATCGATATTGAGAACATAGAAGTGTGATATCTACTGTAGTCTAGTCAATAAGTCTAACACTCCCCAAACTTTTTCGTGACATATGTCATGTGTTCACGAATTGCGATTGATCCACTGTTCGATAGGATGTGTAAGAATTGACCGTTGTATCATTTCGATCAGTATATCACTTTTCTTGACCTTGGTCAAAGAATCTGCGGGGTTGTGTTCGGAGCGAATGAAGCCTATGGCGTGCAGTTCGTGTCTCTGGTATGCATCCTTGACAACTTTAACATCGATCATTAGTCGCCTTTCGGATGTTATCTTTGCTTTAGTGATAACATCAAACAGGGATAGATTATCCGTAAGCATAACGATCGGAATGTCGAGCGATGTCATGGTGTGAAGATCGTTTTTCATTGCGAAGGCCATATCGAAAGCGTCAGCAAAGGCCATTGTTCCGCTTCCTAGGACAGATCTGGAAATGCGTTTGGATTTGTGCGACGACCAGAACAATGGTTGGCAATTATCATTTGCATCAGCAAGGAAAATGATATATCCTAACTGAGAAGATCCGTCAAGGTTGTTTCCGTATGATGCATCGGAATAGGCTTGTAACCGAAGACTTTTGTGGTCCAATTTAGGGAATTTGAGGACCTGATCTGTACTGGTAAGGAGATGTTTTACCACAGAATTAAGTCCCTTACAGTACTTCGTGGGGTCCGAGTTGAAGATTTCTTCAGTAACCTGAGCTGCCTGTGCAATAGAGCATGTAATATCCGGACGGGACTGAGTGGTGTGGTACAACGACCGATCCGCGGTCGGTGTACAGTAGGAGCGGCCGCGCGCAGCGGGCACGGGGCACCGTGGCCCACGTGTAATACGTATGATTACCGAACGGGCGCAGCAAGTGACAGGTGTACGCTTGGGTACACGTGTAGTGTAAGGAACCGTGTGGGGATAATGCGCGCGCAGTGTAATGCAAGCGCGTAGTGTGAGGATCCGTGCGGTAGTGTAATGACGGCGCTAGATTTTCAATCGCGTACAGTACCTGGTCCACAGTAAGTGACAGGTACTGTATTGGACAGGTGTCCCGGGCGTCCCTCTGAGGGGTTAAGACCTGGACACCGTCCTCGCAGTAAACACGGGGGGCAGACTTGCCCCCCTCCCTTTCGCGCCTACGTACTGCCGTTTCGGTATTCTCTCGCGCGTTGGCTTCTAACCCGTTACCGGTCGTCTCCGAGTGTGCTGGAAAGGACTGCGCGTAACCGGCCAGTGTGCCACTCCCTTTTCGCAAGTCCGACCGTTCGGTAACCGCGCGCCGCGCGTCTCGCGTCGCGAGCTCCCTCGGCTCATCCTCCGAGCCTCTCGCCCGCTAGGGTTTGAGGAGAGTTGTACCACATTTTGGTACTCTTGTGGAGGGGCACAACTCTCGGGGTAGAGCCGCGCGCCTTGACGCCCGCTCTGCGCAGAACCGTACGGACGGAAAAGGTTGAGAAATCACCGCGTCGATCGCGAAGCGTATTCGACGATGAACCGACCGGATCAAGGGGCAGACTCCGCCTCCGGGCGTCTGAGCACCGGCAGTGGCAGTGGCGCACCGCGCCCCCGGGTGGAGAACCCGGAAGCCCTGCTGCGACCGCCACCGCGACCCGGCCGCACGCGAGCGTCCGCATCGGATGTTACGCCGGCCGGGTCGGCAGGCACTGAGAATCGCGTCCAATGGATGGTCGACGCGATTCAGCCGCGCATCCAGGCCTGGGTCGAGGAGTTCCTCGCTACGGAACTCCCCCAGGTAGCGCGCGTATGCCTCGACCGAACGGTGCCCGCGCTCGTGGACGTGCACGTACGCAGCGCGATACCACCGCTTTCGGACGAACTTCTACCCGCTCAAGTCCAATGCGAGGTGGTGACCGCGCTCACCACTGTGGATGAAGAATCCCCGTCCGGTACGGCTCTAAAGGGAGCGATCAGCTCCGCCGTGGCCAATCGTCTGGCCACGACCTTCGCCGGAGCAGGAGTCGACGCACGCGAACAGCGCGACTCAACCGCTCCGGATCCTACGCTAACGCACGCTGAACCGATCGGCGCCGCACCCGGGATCGGTACAATGGCCCCTCACCCGGAGGGTAAGACCATTTACCTCCCACCAATTTATGGTGCTACAGGAGGGCCCACAGAAAATGGCCCTCCCGTACTCGCCGATACGGCTGGCCCCCGCGGGACAGAAAACCGCCTGGGGCGCTTCGCGACAGAAAAGCGACAGCCGTATCGGTCGAGCAGAAGAAGCGCACCCGGCGCTCAAGGTTACACCTCGGAGGGTACAGAAAACCCCTCCGAGGAAGAAGACACAAGACGTCGCCACAGGGCGACGCGCAAGAACCGCGACGGACGCTACGCGCGATACCGCGATGCCGGAGGGGTCGGTTACCCCTCCGATGATAACCGCGACGGACGCTACACGCGATACCGCGATGCCGGAGGAGGTGGATACCCCTCCGATGACGAGGACACCGAGTCGGACGGATCGCGCAGAAGCGACCGCAGATGCCGCAATGCGCGCGACCGACGTCGGTTCCGGCGAGAAGACTCCGATCCGGAGGGCTACAGTAGCCCCAGCGAAGAAGGAGACCGCCATCGCAGGGGCAGAGACCGCCGGTCTGCCCCGAGGCGGGATCCGAAACGGTTGCCGGTGATCAGGCCGCTGAACGACCTGTTCACCAAGGCCGTCGACTACCGCACGTATAGGCTGGAAAATCGCAGCGCGCGCTACGACGCGAGTACGGCGCGGCGAGTTAACCGATATCGGAAGAAGTTGGACGTCCAGCTGAAAACCCACACATTCGGTGGTCAAGATCCAATCGCGGTGCTAGGATTCCTCGCGCGCTTCAAGATGGCCTGCGACCACAATGGGGTCAGCGAAGGCGCGGCCGTATGGTGTTTCCAGTTCTATTTGACTGGGCAGGCTCACGCCTTGCTCCAGTCCAGGCTACACGGGAACACCATGGCGGTCGATGCGGAGCAGCGCGATATGCTCGAGACCTACGCGGAAGTTATTAACTTTTTATTGCGCACGTACGCGACCGACGAAGTTATTTCCGAAGCGGTCGGTGATGTCACCTCCTTCCGTCAGAGCTCTAATATGACGGAGGAGGTGTACAGTAACCAGTTGTGGGACAAGGCGTTGCGCTGCGGAACCGTATTTTCGGACAGGCGCCTGAAGTCCCTTTTTGTTGAGGGACTTCTGCCAGCGACGTGCGCGCAGGTGCGGAATTATCTCGCGACGCATCCGGGCGTGGACTACCAAGCGGTGGCACGCTACGCGCAAGCGATAGGCGAGACGCACCGCTCGGCTCGAAGACAGGCGACTTCCTTCGCGCCGCTGCAAGCACCGTCCGATTCGGTGAGAAGATTCACGCGCAACGCGCGGACAAGGCCCGTGCTGTCGGTCGAGTCCCTGTCTGAACTCCCGACAGCACGCGGAACCGAAACGGAGGAGATACTTGCGGTGACGGACCAGTCGGCGACGCCGAGCTCGCTTAGCTCGCCGCCGACTAGCTACCATCCGTCACCTGCCTCGTCCCCGGCGGGCGCGCCGATGGCGCCCGCCCAACACGGTAACGCGCGCGCACATCCGTACGGAAGGCCAGTACAGAACCAGCGGGTCCGGTTCTTCAACCAAGGATTACCTGGACCCCCGCCGTGCCGGTTCTGTCTGGACCTGACCCACCGACAGGAGCAATGTCCTGTGGTGGCGGATAGCGCGCTGCGTTCGAAGCTTTTGCAGGCCCGCGAGGCCAATTATCAAAAGCTTCGGATCCGCCAAGGTCTCCGCCCGGGTTCGCCGTTCGAGCGCCAACCGCCGACCGCGTGGCGAAATTCGCGTGCGCAGGCTCCCACGGGCATCAACGTGGTCCAGCCGCGCAAGGCCATCCAATCGGAAGAACCCGCGCTACCGCTGACGGGCGAGGGGCCCGAGGACCTTGGGTTGACGGGGGAAGCCGGGGAGGACGCGTAGAGGCGTCGACGATCCTCCCCGTGCCAAGCCTCAATAAACAAGGCACCCCGTCGACCGCTTCGGTACGCGCGCCATCGCAGAGCCGAACGGACGAAGCGGCAATTTGCTTCTTCAAGAAGCAAAATTATAAGGTCACCGCAACGGTCGGACAACGACGCGCGATGATGCGCGCCATCACGCCGGTTCTAGATTCGGGCGCCGGCCCGAATCTAATCCACCTACGCTGTGTGGCAGAACCGTGGCGCGCGTGCCGTTCAGTCCGCGCGGAGCCCGCCGCTCATCGACGCTTCGAATAGGTCGATGAAGGCCCTCGGCGAGCTCAAACTGTACGTCCGGATTGGTGAGTTCGTCGCGCGCGTGCCGTTCTTGGTCGTCACCAACCTCGCGGTGGACTGTATCCTCGGAACCACGTTCCTGGATCGCCACGTGAAGGCGATCCTGCCACCGCAGAGGAAGGTGCTGTTCCATCATGCGCCGTCCGTAGCGCTGACGGGAGTCACACGGGGTCACGATACCCCCGATGACCCAAGCGATGGTACGCGTCGCAACACCGGTTGGGGGGCTTTGCTTCCTGCAAAACCACCCCAAAACGGCGCATAAGAATTTATGCCTGATGGCCCAGGGGGTCATGGACCTCTTCCCGGGCGAGCCGTTTACGGTGCTTGTTAGCAACTTCGGAAGCCGCGCGGCCCACGTCCCCAAGCATACCGTTGTCGGTCTCGCGTTGCCATCCCCCACACACATCCTGACACTTGGCGTGCCGGTCCCCGGAGAGGCCGACGCTAAGGAAGGGGGAGGGAACAAAAATAATTCCTCGACCGCTACGGAGGAACAAGCGCGACGCGAACACTGCGGAGGCAAAGTACTAGGAACAACAATACTTGTAGTATTCCGAAACATTAAAGTAATATCGTGTCATGATATATGTAATGTTTTTGGACGATACGTTTTTGGGATACCAGAATAGTATTGTCCGGACAACAATACATCAGCATTCCAGGAATGATAATAAAACGTCCGTGTACGATGAAAACATCAGAATTCGGGTACCACTTGCATCAGCCGTGAACAATAGATATAATGTCATTGTAAACATTAAAACATCAACAATGGACGTTACTTATAATGTGTTATTGAAACACTATACGTAGCGTATGTGAACATTATAGGCACTGTCTGTGGAAACGATAAATGAATCATTTCAGCACACTATATATAATAATATTAGATGGCACTAAATGCAACGTTCAGAAACGTTAAATATAATGTTCCTTGAAACACTTTAAACATTGTCCAACGACAATATAAAATATTCATTAATTGTATTATTACTTATATCGTACAGAAACGTGAAATATAACGTTCGAATAAACACTGGTAATGTTGTCCAACGACAATATATATTAGTAATATTTTGAATTATTACTTTCATCGTTCTGTGCAAGTTACATGTAATATGTCGGAATAGCAATAAACGTATCCTTCGTGAACACTATAATCGTGGTTTTCAGAAGTAATACTTATATTGGTTTTGGATGGTAGTTGATACTTGTTCTGAGACGACAATATAATGTTGCTGGACGACATTTGTAGTGTTTAGGAATTGGTAATGTAATGTTTTGGGGACTACATTTGCAATGGTTGTAAAGCACTAAATTAAATGTAAGGAATGATAACGGAATCGCTGCCTGACGACACTGTTGATGGATGTGAAAACAAGCGTTTCATAGGCCAGTACCTACATGTATTATCAATATTGATGCAGCTGCAACAGACACAACAGTTGTGTCTGTCGATGATCGTCTTCGTCATGCCTGAGGATGTTTTTCATCGACATGGCTGCGGATAGTCGTCTTCGTCCTGCCGCATATGGCGGTTTTTGGGGGGTAGAGCCTGTTAGCTGTGCCCCTGAAATTCGCAGCACTTTCAGGTTGTTGACTTTTGCCGGCGGTTGGTCCCTCTGTTTCGTGGCACTAGGAGGATCATATCACGTGCGGGATAGTTGTGAAGTTTCGTTAGTATCTCACTGTGAATCGTGTCGCCTGCGGTGATGGTAACTCACTGTGGATCGTGTCGCCTGCGGTGATGGTAACTCACTGTGGATCGTGTCGCCTGCGGTGATGGTAACTCACTGTGGATCGTGTCGCCTGCGGTGATGGTAGCTCACTGTGGATCGTGTCGCCTGCTGTGATGGTAGCTCACTGTGGATCGTGTCGCCTGCTGTGATGGAAGCTCAATGTTGATAGCACATTGCGGATCTCATCCACTGGGAGGGTGGCGGCACTACGGCGTTGGTATCACGCTGCTCATGGATGTTTTGGGCTTAAGGTCAGCTCAAAGGATGAGTGCAACGTACTTATAGGGATTCGTGAATACATTTGGAGCTCGAATGTATCCTCAAGCGCTATAAACGTGAGCCGGTTGTGACCTAAATTGGGTTCTTACGACGAAACGGATGATGCTGCACCAATAAAACGTCATTTCCGTTTTGTCCATGGGATGAACACGTAAAGCACAGCACAGGTGTACAGCAACTCGAGTTGGAAGCCAATGACCTGCAAAATATGTTTACAGAATTTCAGTGAGCCAATTAGCAGGTGTGATTCACGCATGTAATCCAGGCTGATATCAGACTGTCAACAGTCTTATATCAGCCTGGATTACATTCACATTCATGAAATACGAGTCTGGTATGAGGTGGCTCCAATTGCACTCTCATCCGATGTCTTCCTCACTTCTAACAGCTAATGAAGAAAAGAAATCGGAAGCGACGGAACATGTTCCAGCTCGGGAGTCGGGGAAGAAGGGGTCGCATTGCGTACGACGATCGGTGGGGAGAACATCATGAGGAGACATTTCATCTGGCAGATACATCCGCTCCCTCAACACACAGTGCTGATGGAACGACACAAAACTGTACGGGTGCGGAGAAAGGTTGCGATGAAATCCGAGGAGCGGGTGCAGCGGAAACAAAAGAAGAAGAAATGGCAGAGGCAGAGGATAGAGATCATAAAGATGTGTGTTTTGAGACTATAGAGGGGTTCAGAACCCCTATGGTCCACGAAATGCAGTTCGCAGATGAAATTCCAGTCGCGGAGATGCATGAAACGAATGGGCAAGACATGGGTGGCATGGTAGATATGGTACTTGAACACGTGAGGGGTACGACAAATGAACTGGTGGTCGGGCTCAGTGCACAGGACGAGGAAGATGAAATGCATCATGATATAGGACTGCAGTTGGATGTTGCGGAGATCCGTCGTGGATGGAAGAAGCTTAGCGTGTGGCAAAATATAATGGCTGTTTTACTTGTGTCCGGGACCGTTCGGTACTCTAAGTCTGGTTATAACATCTTTCGGAGCTGTTTCAACCACCTTCTAAAGAAATACGAGCCGGGGGGGAAATTGTTTCCTGACTACTCTACGGTTTATCGGACTCTGTCCCCTTTGCTTAGAGAGTGGGGTTTTGTGATGAGCATGGAATGCGAGGCGATTTTAGATACTTCGAAATCGGGCTCCAGACACTCTTCAGTCACTGCAGGGAGTTGGGCCAGTTTCAAGCCGTTTCAAAGTCATATTGCCATCATCTTGGTCTTTGATGGACTTGGCGTGCCGCGAGACATGGAATGTACTGAAAGGCGCTGCGAAAGACTCCATCTCTCCTAGCTCGGGAGCTCTGTTCTCCACTATCGAAAGCGTTCCCATGGTTCGAAATAGAGATCTCATTCTGGACATCGCTCGTAACGTCCTTCCCAGCACCGGCGACGAAACCGCGCCCTCCTGCCCATTGCTCACTGCGTACAGGGGAGATGGAGGAGTGGTCACCTTGCACTTGCGGAAGGAACCGCCATTTCCGCATGAAGTATTGTGCACTCTGGATATGTGTAGCGGAGCAGATCCAAGATGTTTCAAATTGACGTTCAGGGTTGTCACAACCTCTCTCGTAGTGTCATGGAGAGACGGACCACCCCTGACCGAAGCGTCGAGGTCGGAGTTACGTTACGGAACATGGAAGGGATTTCGGCGGCCAACAACGGACCTGTGGCGCGCTGGTGACATTAGCACAGTTCTACATATCAGTGCTGAGCTGGATTATGTCATGGTACTAATTCAGCATCACAACAGATCAACACAGGGAGGGCAGCAAATTGAGCTTGTGTGCATACCCTTCGCTTGCGAGGTTGGAGACGATGGAGCTGATCATCCTTTACGCATCTCATTTCATACAGCTTCGAAGGTTTCCGTGGTGGACGTCATGGTGGCCGGCAACCAGCCATCTCTTTCATTTCAACACTCCCGACCCCCAATTTCACCGTAATATGGTAAGCTTAAAGACGGAAGGAAATACTTTGTTGACCATATCCTACTATATTCAGATGGATTTTCCCCGTTCCGATTTAAAACGGGTTCAGCGGGGGGTGTCTATTGTCTCTCCCTAAACTATCCTCCGGAATGTAGAAGTAGTAGAGAGCGAGTACGTATTCTTGCCCTGACTGAACCTGGAGTGTCAACGAAGGAAGGTCTGAAGCAAGTAGTAGCAGACCTCGTCAAATCATCAACAGAGGGTATACCTGCCAGAAGTGCCGATGGGGAGGATTTGCTGCTGTTTACCGATGTGGTTGGTCTCGTGAGCGACTACCACGAGGTTGGGCATGTCCTGGATGTGGTGGAAGTGAATGGCACAGCACCATGCAACCTCTGCTTGTTCATGCGATTTAAAGGGCCTAAAGGACTCGCATGGCGATATGCATACACCACGGATATTCACAGCGCAGACGCATGTTTCGCGAGAAATGCAGAAAGAACGAAGGCCTTACGAGCCTCTGGTATCTCGGATGTAGAGCTGAACGCATTGGGCCTGAACGGAAATGACGATGCAGCAAGGAAAGCAAGTCCTTTTGTTTCTTTTTCTCAGGATTTGAAGAACGCGTTGAAAAAAACCACGATACCGCTGACCGAACACAACGTCCCAGTCGCAAACCCTAGGTTTGACCCGTATCGCTCAATGCTTGTTGCCCCCGACCATCTCCTGGCTGGTAACGCAATTAATATTTTAACCCTTGCCTTTAAGTCCCTTCCTACCGCGACTAGAAGAAAGCAGGTAGACGGGTTAATCTGTTCCTTGTTGCGAACAAACCGCCTGGTAACTGAGACACGGATCTACAATTTCAGTACAAATAGTATGTACACGGCAAGCATATCGGCAACGTTTTCGATATTATTGATTGCTTCTCCTGTATTCAAAGAGATTGTTGATACCCTATCCTGCCCTCAAGAAATATCTAATGTATCCAAACAAGCACTGTGTTCAATTGTACAGAACCTCAGTTTGTTTAGCAAACTTGTCAGCAAGACATACTGGTATCCTAAGCTGCATGTGGATGGATTGGAGCAGGTGAAAAGGTACAATCGTGAAGATGGCACGGCGCATATGGCAGACTTGGAACGCCATTGCAAGATGTACATACGAAACTGCAATGACCTTTGTCGAAGCAGTACTATGGCGGGGAAAGAGCTGGACAAGCCGAATATCCATCGGCTTCTAGAGCTTTATATGCATTCTATCCCTGCAATGGGTCACGTGCAGCACTTCGCCGAACTTGTTTTCGAATGGGCTCACCAGCCCCTTAAGCAGGCCATGGCAGATTCCAACGGTCATGACGCCCATATACAGGGAATGGATCACATTATTAATAACGATTGGAAAAACCGGCATTCATCTGCTCTTTATTCTGTAGACGGCAGTTGTGAAATGGAAGGCAAGGCAATCTCTTCAGTGGTCAATCTCATTTGCGGACGAAGAAGAGACGTACATAACTATGTAACGAAAACGAACGGTGAGGCAGAGAAGGCTTTGAGTATTATTAGAAATGGGTTGTTGAAGCACGTACTCGGAGCTCCATCTACTACTATTAACAACAACCCAAGAAGGGCGGAATGGGTCCTAAGTGAACGTACGGTAGATGCTGAAGGTTCATTCCATGCGACTATGACTTGTATTGCTGCCGACTTCATTGTAGAAGCGGGTCCCAATGACCCCAAATTATTCGAAAAGGCATGTCGAATGAAAAAATCCCTGTACGGGTTTGGAGTTGTTACATCGCATTCAAGACCGCACGACATGCTCTCGAAAGGCTCTGCAGTTCAAGCACTCGTGTTCGATGACGAACCGCAAATTGTACCTACACCTGCGGAAGATGAAAGAATTGCTTACATTGATGAGCTGCACGTAGCTTACTTTGCAATCGAAACATTTATGAAAATGCAGGATGCATATCAAGAGACACCTTTCGCTGTTGTCAAGAAATGCCAGTTCACTTCCGGATTTATTTATGTTGACGTCCACAAGCCATTTCAATTCTTGAAGCTCACGGACTCTGTCAGAAGAGTTGGACTAGTTCACGCCTGTCACAGTGACCGTACCACACAATGTCTTAAACCCGAAGAGAATAATTTGAGTTGCACTGCCTCGATCATGGAGGGGAATATTTTCTACTGCTTATCCAGGCACGACGGTTACCCTCCTCGAATGGCTTAGTTCTCCGCATGTGTTCCCTGACTTATCGCTGCGTTGAAAATCGGAGCGGCCGTAGTTCCGGATGAGCAAGGAGTCGCCAGTGATGACCATCGCGAGATTGCAAAGCGACTAGTCGAAGCGCAGGCGCTTGAGAGACTGGAGAGCGTTGTCGAAGAGGAAGAAGCAGAACCGGCGGACAACGCTAATCCCCAATTACCCGAAGGCAATGAAGTCGCCCGGAGATTGGGGGGTGGAACAGAATCAAAAGCTGCTCGGAACAGAAGAAAAAAAGCGGAGAAGGAAGCTGAGTCGCAGCGCCGTGTTGAGGCGGAGCAGGCCAGCATCGCTACATGCGCACCGAAGATGCGTACAACGCACACACCAGTAATTCGCACAACCACGTTTGCACGCGGCAGCCCGACTTCCTTAACACCGAGCTCGGTGTAGCTCTTCAGCGCGACGAGCCGCAAGCGATAGGGAGTTTTCCAAGGAGCCACTTGTGATCATTCGCGCGCCGCACGGCCCGTGCGACGTGCGGCACGGGCAGACGACGAGGGCCCAATTAAAAATAGATGAATGAAGTCATTGTAGAGACAGCCAATTAAAACACGTAGCACACATAAGTTCCACTCTCCGATGTCGTTCGACATTTCCGATCTCCCGACACAATATCGCACTACCGCTCGTAACCTGCACCCAGCTGCAACATTATCTGGCCTCCATGACTCCCACTGACCGCGCCTCCCACGGCTGAATTCTACATCTGAGCGGGAGAGGAAATCCTCTCGATCGTTTCATGCGGGATGGCGACCAACAAACCCCACACAGGCTCGCTCAGGGCTCGGAGCTTGGCAGCAATTACTCACCATGTATCGAATGTGTTTTCTTCTTCTCGGTTTCTTCACGCTATACTACTTCATATTTGCCAAACATCACTACCACGACAGCGAGATGCGTGCTATTCACGCCGATGTCGAAAAGCTTCTCCGTGAAACCAGCAATTCCATCCTCAGTGATAACCTCGTAGAAGCGGTACTTCCTGACAGGTTTAACGAGACACTCAATCATAATCTCAGTACGCACAGATTTCAAACGAACACGCTCTTCTCCAGAGTTGTCTTCAGAATCCGTCCCATCGTTTCCAACCTTCATTGATCTGTACACATCCCAGTCCGCATCGTCCACCCCAAACGTGTCCTCCTCCACATTTTTCTTCCCACGCCCTCTCCCTCGTCCCCTCCCCTGGCCCCTCCTTCTTCCCTTCCCATTTCCTCTCTCGCGCCCCTTTGAGTTCCCTCGCCCTGGGTCTTCGTCGAAACCTGCATTGCTTCCTGCTTGTTGTGCCAACAACCTCATTCGTTCCCTTGCAGTCTGCCACCGCCGATCCCACCTCGCTTCGCGCGCGGCGTCCTTTCGATTTAAACGCTCAGCTAGCTCATCTCGCTCCGTTCGCAGTTCGGTCAGATACTCTTGTGGCCTCTCCATGCGCATCTTCTCTATATCCTCAGCCTTCCTCTACGCTTCCGCCGCGAGCTTGACCCTTTTCCCCCGTAACCGTGCTTCCGTAGCCCCGCAAAGCGCGCGCTCGTGCCGCTTTTGCTTGAGTTACGGCGCGCTCAGCTCTGACATCGACAGAAGCTCGTCTGCTCGTACGCGCTTCTACCACGCCACCTCCGCTGCCCTTGCCTTTCCCGCGCTCAATTTGGCACGTTCGTCATCCACGAGCAGCTGCCGCTTGTCGATCTCTTGGTTCAGCGCTGTCGACGATTCCCACTGTCCGACGCACATGGAAATGTAGTACTTGTCCTCATCTATATCCCTCATATCTTCAATACACAACCTCCTCCAGTGTATACGATGTATCCATTGGCTCTGCCTCTGTCCCCGACACATCCTTATCCCTTCCGCCGGCTCTTGACATCTTCCACCGTGTCCACCGGCTCTGCCTCTGTCCCCGACACATCCTTATCCCTTCCGCCGGCTCTTGAATTCTTTTTATCCTGCATTAATTTATTCAACCTCCTCCCATTATCAATTCTCGCCTGCTCCTCCGCGCTCGTCGCCGGCTTATCACTCGCCTCCCCAGTTTCCACCTTGACTGTCTTTGACACTTCGTCAAAGTTATCTGGTTCCTCTCAAATTTTCTTCCACTCGGCATCATAGCATGGCGCATGCGGGCGACATACGGTGGGGTTTGTAAGATTGGCATGGAGGAGCCTGAGAAGGCGGCCACAATGTGGACGACACGAGATCGAAGATGAAGTCTTGCGAGTTGAGATGAGAGGGCGGGGCGCGGGGCGCGGTAGGCAGAGGGGACGGTGAAGGGGGGCGGAGGAGGGTCGATCAGATACACATCAGGGGGTGGGCGGATGACTTCTTTTTGCTCGACCATGGCGGGGGATGTGCGTGGTATTTGGGGTAAGTCGGCAGGGTTGCGCACGACTTCGGAATCTCGTTGCGGAGAGAAAGGACGGGACGAAGCCCCGTTTGTCCTTTGGTGACTTCGGGAAACAAAACTTGGGGGTCTTGCCTGCCACGTGTAAAAAAAGACGAGCGTGCTTTTTCATGACGAATTCATAGTGACAGGAAGCCTTTCCCAAGGCTCAGACTACTGTACCGAAATGCAGTCTCTGGTACCTGGGATACTAATTGAGGTCCTCTGGGACATCGAATTAACCAAAGGGGAAGGACGAAGGCGAGGTGAGAGAACGCTTGCATCCGTCTGGTGGCGGGCAGAGTTAGTAACTAAGGAAGTGGTCGAGGGAAGAGTGAAAGGGAAACTGAAATACGTGGCAAGGGAGGGGTTCGATGAACAACAAGCGATGGTGTGGATTCTTCCTGATTATATTCGCTTGGTGGAAGATGACGCCACTCAGTTGCGATGGCGTTATTATGAGTGCTCAGGACAGGTGAGCTATGAAACAGACGGAGAAAATTTTATTCGCCAGAGCGAAAATGGAGTTGGTGATGGGGAGGCGGTACAAAATCTGCGAATGTATAGCGTGGAGGGGAAAGTGGCTACGCTTTTATCTCGAGTTGAAGAAATCGAGCGCATGGTTGTTGGCCAGTTTCAATTCTTTTCTCGGATCGGGTCTGGATCAACGGCAGAACGGCAATGTGCACGTCTCCTAAATACTTTGAGACAGAAAACATTGGTACTCATCCAGAAGCCGGTACCAAACTTCAAACCGCGACAAGGGGATACGGAGCAGGACACACACTACGAAGAGAGCTCTACCGGAAGCATTCGTTCAGTGGTAGACTGCACCTTGGAAGAGTATGAGAACTTGGCCCGCGCTGTTCATTCGTTGTCCGATTCTGCCCAGTTCAAGCCCTCGTTCCAGGAACCCAGTCTCTCGCAGCGTGCACCGAGCTCGCAGAGATAATTTTCCCATCATGCAAAGATTTGTGCACAGTTATTGGCATAAACTCTGTCGCGGACATGAGAAATATTGTGCCACGGAGGAAAGGAGGAGGAAAAGAAGGAACCGTGCATGAAGCAATTCGCATTATGGGGCTGTATGTCGCAGATGAGACCGATGAGAATTCGGCGGCGGCACTGCTGGTGGGAACATGTATGCCATACGTTCGTCGCAAGGCGACGGTCGATGCCCTTGTCCGAAAGAGCCGAGATTTCGATTTTCGAAGTATGTCGTACACTCACCCTCTCTCACGTTCATCACTTCAAGCAGTTGACCTTGTAAGCAAGGTTTTCGCGGTAAGGCTTTCAGCCACACCGAGCGAGGTGTCGGAGGACGAGGCTGTAAAGACTGTTTTCTCGGAGTTGAAAACTTTCTCTTTCCGGTGGCGTCCGATGGTTCCCCCGAACAGTCGATTCTGGAGTACAGCTACATCCGTTTCTGAACACGTTTGCGGGTCTCTCGAAGTTGAGCTCCCCTACTTCATTATTAGAGGCTTTCAGGCCGTGTCCGAAGTCAGCTATTTGGTTACAGATGAGTACTTGACGCACGTATTTTGTACAAAGGGTCAACCACACATGAGCACCTAGTCACGTATGTCGTCGTAGACACATCTATGAATTGTGAAAGTCTCAGAGACTTCAAAAAGTTGTCGAACGTTTCAGTACAAACGCGTTAAATGATTCAGTGCAAGGCCATTTGGTAATTTTTTTTGTGGTTGAGCTCTTACATGTTATGACATGGAGCTCCTCCGACGCTGGGATATCCTGGCGGTTGGACATGATGCGAGCTGGGCTCTTACTGCGAGGCGTGCGGGTGGTACGTCTGATCGTGGGGTGGATACTGTTGGGAATGAGGTTGGTGTGCGTACGGCTGGGGTTGGCGGGGCGGATATGCAGGTGTATGGACCGGGGGAGACTGTTGATGAGGTGGAGGGGCGGATTGGTGGTTCGGATAGGCGGGAGCGAAAGAGTAGTTGTTGTGGACGTTCTTGAATGGGCCGAGGACCATCTTCACGGCCAATTTGCCCGGGTTACCCGCGACGGAGCAGTCTCCGTCCATGCCTCGTTTACCAGAGCGATGAAGAGTCCGACACCTTCTACGTACGTATGACGGAGGTCAGTTTTTTACCAACGCTAGCCGGAGTGGAACAGTGTGGAATTGTGGAAGCGCTGCAGATGAGCTTGTCGAGCATGTCGACAATCTTGTGCGAGGTATTACTAACTGGAGGAGTAGCCAGAAGTTGGCGGTTGGACATGATGCGAGCTGGGATCAACTGCGAGGAGTTATCGCCATCCTTCGAGCCCTCTCGTCCCTAGCAACCCTACTGTAGGCGTTCGTAGGGCAACCTCAGTGTGATCAGGGGACTAGGGGTGCAATCGTAGTATTTACCTAGCTGTGATGTCATCACGGCAGGCTACAATCTTGCAGCGGTCAACCGTTGCGCGAGTTTTGGTCCCCTTTTTACTTATTGAAAAGTCTTTCGTGGTGTTTAGAGGTTGTTGAAGCACATGGCATTCTGGCTGTACTCATCAGTCCGTCATGTGTACCGCTCTTCATTGCCTGTTCAGTGAGTGTGATGATGTCATTCAACGCTCTAGCAAAAAAGGAAGACTGATCTCAGTAAGAACCAAGGCGTTCGTGGCAAGCAGAGTGCCGGCGAAACAGCTGCAGCGACAATTTAGGCCTCGGCGAATAAAAGCTTGAGCTCGGTCAACCTAGCCTGCTTCTTGTCTTTCTCGGTAGCTGCTCCGAGGGCTCCATTTGCGATATCCTGCTTCCTTTTTTGTACTTTTAGGAGTTGTTCCTCCACCGACCCATTCACGATATACCTCTTGATGACCACATCTCTGGTTTGCCCGTGCCTATGCACACGATCCTGTGCTTGCGCATCGACTTGAGGGTTCCAGTGAATATCTAAGAGGATGGCACATGATGCAGCACAAAGGTTTAGACCAACGCCGCCCGCCCGAAGGGATACAAGCAAGACATTTGAAGTGGACAACGATAACTCTTTCTCGTTCTCAAAACGCTCCAAAATTGTTGCTCTCTGAGCTTGAGGAACAGATCCATCGATACGGAGAGACTTAATTTTCGCTCTGTCGAGAGCCATCCAGACGAGATCTAGCATGCTCGTAAATTGAGAGAAAACGACTGTCTTTCCGACTCCCTCAGCACCATTCTGTTTTCGGAGAGTTTGTATTTCGGCAAGGTCCTTCAGTAACGCGTCTACTTTAGCGCTGGATCTCCATCTCGTCTTGAGATCCACTGAAAATCTAGTAGCCCTTGGCAGCGTAGCAATGCTCTCGAAGGTAATGTCAGCTCTGCAGACAGGGCACCTCTTGGTCCGCTGCACGCATTCTAACAAGCAACTTCTACAAGCCGGATGGCCGCATTCTCTCGGTGCAACAGCATCATCAATCACATCCAAGCAAAGTGGACACTCCTTAGACCTCTGCAGTGTGCCAGACTCAGCGTCGTTAAATATCTTCTCAACAAATTGGGATGAGAACCCCGCTTGCAAAAATTGTTTGAAAAGTTTGTCCCTGTCCTTCATGACGACTGAATCCTTACTGGGCGCTGCAGCGAATACCAGGTACGGATGATCGCAAGCTTGGCGCAACCTGAGCAGCAATTCAAGAATAGATGCGTAGTTCTTCATGACTTTGCCTTCTCTGACAGATGTATTAAACTGGGTCTTGGTGCGGTCATGCAAGGCTGCATAGAAGTCGCGCTCTTCTGGAGAGGGTATCAAGCTAACGATTTCAACATGCTTCTTTGGCAAACAAATTATTGCACGGCCTTGGCAATCTTTTGTTGACTTTCTGCGACGCAATGTCATCGAAGAAATAATGGGCGCCTCCTGAAACCCAAAATACACAAAATGTGTGTACACAAATCACCATTTTTGTGTACATTCACTGTAATTTGTGTCCATGGATATCATGTTCTTGCTGGAGGACACGTTTCAGACACCGTACCGCCAGATGATTCCGGTCGATGATAACGACATGATGCAGGCCTTTCACCGCTACATGCGCCTCGAGCGCGTCTTCACCGGCTCGTGGCTCGGCGCCCTGCGAGGCGCCATGTCTAGCCCCGGGAGAGGCCTGGAACCGGTCAACCACACCCTCGATCTCATCGAGACCTGCCTCGGCGACTTTGAGGGCTACTTCTTTTACCCGGGCCCGGAGCTCTCGTTCGTCGACATCTCTGTAAGTCCTCATCACATTTGTCCTCGCTTTTTTTGCTTCTCCAAACAATGCCCGCCTGATCCTAACACCCCTTCCTCCCCAGCCACGATCTTCGAGCGCGCGCGCTCCTCTCTCAAGTTCTGGCGCAACCTGGAGCTAGCCGACGGCCGCCCGAACCTACGCCGCTGGTTTGCCGCGCGGGACGCCTGCGAGCTCGCCACGTACCTGCAGAGCGACGACTGAACCCACATCGGCGCCCTGCCGCCGCAGATCGGTCCGGTGTCCTTCCTGCGCACGCGGAGCCCGGTGTCGCTGGCCGTCGAGACGGCCCGCAGCAAGCACGTGCTCAACGATGGCCATGAGGGCGCCCAACACCGTAAGCAGGCCGCCAACGCCATCTGCCGCAACCACGCCGCTGTCACGAAGGACGCCATGCGCGGCGTCAAGGGATGCCCGGACGAGTTTCATAGCGTCACGGACTTTGCTTTCAGGGTGCTTAGCGAGGTCGTGTTGGACCCGTCTAAGCTGGAGGAGGCGGAGATCCGGGTTAGGGAGACTGTTAAGACCGAAGAATGGGTCATGCTTGGACATGCTCTTCGGTTTGAGCGAGTGAGATGCTGCTCGGAAAAAGTTGGGGGATACATGGTGGTGCAATTCGTTCATTCATTGGGTGACTATGGAGGTAGGATAAACTATATCGGTTCCGCCCTGTTCACTCTTGCCGACATGAGCAGCCGAAATGATTTTTTCGAATGCTGATCGCGCCCCTCATGCGATTTTCCCGAGTGATGTCCTCCACTAGAACGAGCTCCGACTTTTTCACCTGCTCTAATACTGCAGCTTCTGATAGTAAAGGCGTGCAATTGTTGGCATGCAGCTTAGCGCGTACTGCTGAACCCGTCTTGACACTGGTCGTGCAAATCCGAACTTTACGTAACCTATCAGGGCAGAAATGTTAGTCTAGCATTCCCGCCATATCATCATCGTCACTGTCGAAATCATCTTCCAAATCTTCTGTTTGATGTCTCCACTCATTGGTGCCGCTTAGCACAGCGCTTTCGCTGCTGTCAATGTCTTGCGGTGCAGAAATGTTTAATCTGGCGAATGTCTCTTTGGAGATTTTCAACACCCCACTGATAACCTTCTCTTTCTCCGATCTACCCGGTAACATCTCTCGCAGCGTGATTTCGGGTATCAAAGATTGGCTCCTCTCACTTGTCACGTCACCACTGACAGCTGTTGCCTCATCATGCGTTGCCGTTATACCTGAAAGATTGTAGTTCGCCCGAACAGAGAACAATTGCCTCAGAAACCAAGCAATCCGATAGATTGTTCGAAGCATTGACGCATGTGATCCAAGAGTCATTTCCTCACCACAATGGCAATAGGCGCAGACGAAGCGCAGAGCAATTCGCCAGATGTTAATGTTGCGCTTGATCTCTGTGACACGGTTTTCGCCGTTCGAACCACCAGTGACGGTGACCTGATAAGTCGCCTGTATCACCAGGTCTTTGCTTTCAGATATAAGAGCAGCCAGAAGCTTCCGATTGGTGACGGATGTGTGTGTATCCCACCCTACAGTAGTGTCAGGGATCTCGGAAGCGGGGACGGATTCCGCATCACTGTGCAAAAATCGAAAGGTGGGTGACGAGTGAGAGCGATGGAAAGAGTCATATTCACTCCAGTTAACCAGTAGAAAGAGGCCACTCTCGAACATTTTGACGTTTGAGCGATCCCGAGAGATTCTCAAACAGTCGTTAATAATAGTGACGATCCTCTTGCATATGAACAGATGTTTGCGCCTAGTCGGGCAGGAGGGATCCGGAGGTAACTCGGCCTTCACGCACTCGTGATGCATTCGCGCGGTGTGCAGCGCTTGCTTGTCCAAAACACCTGGTTGCAGCCAAGAAGGCTTCGTAGAAACATAAACATCAATTCCATTGCGGTCAGCATCCCTATCAATAAAGGCTTTGGTTGTTGTCAATTCTGCCGCATATGCTCGTATACTTTCGTCGGAGAGATTTCTTGCGTTCATCACCGCACGTTTGGCTGTACTGAAGCGAAAACTTGCATGCTTTTTGCCCAGTCTGTGTTTGAATTCTGAACGAGATTTGTTACGTTTGAGCCCGAACAAGAGGACGCTGACGACACGCGATGTCATCCGGGGGTCATCCTGGTTATTGTGATAGACATCCATAAACGAAGATAGAGTCTGTGCAAGCGATCTTGACACGGTATCCGCGTTCACTGCCGCATTGATTTCGATAATAACTGTGGGGTTGTCTTTGAGAACGTCCTTTTCCAGGTTCTTAGTTGCACCTTTCCGAGACCCTCCCTGCACCCTTGATCGAGATGGTATTCGCGAACTACCTGCAGAGCTTTGAAGAATGAGGAGTTTGATGTCCTCTAAACTGGACGCCGCATTGGCATTGCTTTTCACTAGGTCCGATAATGTGGCATTGCAGCTGGCCAGCTCTTCTGCCAACCTCTTGTGCATTGCCACTATGGATCGCTGCAACTCAGTGCTCTCAAGCGCGGATGAATTCGATCGGGGTGGGTGCAAGGTAGGGTTGGAACGTGCGGCAGGCTGTAACTCGGTGCTCCCAAGCGCAGATGAATTCGACAGGGGTACCCGCGCAGTAGGGTTCGAACGTGTGGTCTCAGTCTGAGAGGGTCTTAGTCTTCGACGCTTCTCGGCGCTTCCAATTCCGGCCTGTAATGGCAATGGACGCCTCTTATGCGCGGACACTGTACGTCGCAGACCCATGTTTCCTTGTGCTTCTTTTTGGGGGCTGGATGATGGCGAAGCTATGACTTGGAATGAAGGTCCCACAGAATCTGTCCGAAATCGCAAACGGGAAGACCTCCGTCGTGTCTTATCTGCACCCGAAGACGCTGGTGTGTGTGATTGAAGGGAAGAAGGTTCTGTAGTGTGAAGAGGTTGGCGCGGTGATGAAGGAGGCGACGACGTGTCTGGAGAACGAGGTCGGTGAGATGCGAGAACGGCTGATTTCGCGCGAGGGGGTAACGAAGATCGCAGATTTGATGGAGGAGGACAAGTGGTGCGTTCGGAAGTCGAAATGTTTTTCTGGGGTGTGAGGAGTGCCTTCGAAGTTGAAGGGATGTTTTCGGAACCACTATGCGTAAAACTCCGTACATACCGCCTGAAAGAATTGCCCATCACGTTGGGAAGCGCGGCAAACTCGAACTGCGACTGTTTGTGCAGATCACTTAACTGTTTCGCGGGAAAACAGTTTTCAGAAGTATGTATGAGTTGATTGCAAAGACAGCTTCTACCATGCCCGCCACTTCCACCATTCGCACGCTGCGCCGCCCGCGCGCGCCACCCCCGGGGCCGATGTGCCGGCGCTGCGCGCCCGCGCCGGCCTTCGAGCTGCCGCCGCCGGTCTTGGTCGGCGTGCTGGCGGTGGTGTCCGTGTCGGTGACGCTGGCCTTCAACACACTTCTGCCGCCGCGCGCTCGCGTCTCGCTGCCGCGCCTAGCGCGCCGCCTGCGCCTGCTGCTGCCGCGCGCGTCGCGCCGCGCGTCGCGCCGCCCGCCGCCCGCGCCCGCCGCCGCGCGCCCGCCGCCCGACCCCGTGGCCCAGCTGGACGGGCTGCGCGCACGCGCCGTGGCACAGCTGGACAACGAGCGCATCGCCTCGGCCGCGCGCCTCTCGCACGACGACTTCGTCACCCTGCCCGGCCTCCAGCGCTGCGAGCTGCTCGCCACCGCCTTCGCCGAGATCGCCAACGCCCCGCCGCACAAGCGAGCCCCGCCCGCGCGCACGGTCGCGCCCGCCGTCGACGCTTCCACCCCCGCCGCAGGCGATGGCCGCGCCGCCGTCAGGCCGGCGTGCTCCTTCTGGAAAGCCGCTGAGAGCGTCAATGGTCGCGCCGCCGCGCTCGGCTTCGTGCTTTGCTTCGCGAGGGAGGTGCTCGAGCCCGAACATCCGTCGCTTGTGGACCAGGTCGTCGATGTCGTCGTCCCTATCGCGCAGAAGACGCCCCCGTTTCTTGCCGCCGTCGTCGACTAGATCGTCGACTTGCTCACGTGATTACCGCGCGGAGGGCCAGGGGAGGGAAGGCCCGCGTTTGGGGACTATCGTATTGTAGATGGGCGTCGTAGAGTAGTGCGCGTGGTACTTATTCGTCCTATCCGCTCGCGTTGACGCCGGGGGGGGCGAGGGAGCCCGTCTCTTGCATGTCGACGCCGAGTGCCGTTTGGAGGGCCGAAGGTTTTGCCGAAACGCCTCCCGTGCTCGACTCAAGATCAGTCTCCATCCCAACAACATTCGGAATAAATTGTTCCAATTTCTCCCTCCCGTGCCTGCGCCGGCCGGCCAACCTTCCACTACTCCATCCCATTCCCTTACTCCCACCAACCCACCACCAACAGCTTGGGAAAACCTAATCGCCCTTATCAGCACTTGCGAACAGCACCAGGCAGCTACTTCCCTCGCCAAGAAAGTGCTTGTCCTCATCAAGTCTGGAAAAGTTTTCAGTGGTGATTTTTCTAGTAGCGGAACGGAAGGCCCCGACGGTGTGGATCCCAAAGACCCTCACACCTGGTCTATGAACCACTTTGCGAACATGCTAGAATCAAAAACTTGTCCCTTGTCAAGAAAATCGCACGATGTGTTGACGGCCAAGGTTCTCATCCCCTTTCGAGGGCGCGATGAGAAGAGAGCTCTCTGCGCATGGTTATCTTCAGAGGGCAATCTGAAACAGTTGCAGGGCATTTGCGATACCATGCTTTCCCTGCCCCCGCTCACATTGAAGTCATTACACTCGGCCATCCGGTCTCAAATGAAAAATTATGACCGCATGCAGAGTCAGGGACAACTATCTAGTGCAGACGTGCTTCAGCTCCCTTTCCAAACAAGAAAACTTTTTAAAGCAGCAACGGCTTTGCAATCGGCGAACACAAATGTGGACTTGTGGCTTGATTATCTGGATTTCGAAAGGCACATTGCACGCGAATCAAAGCTGGCAACAAAAGTCAACTGGCAGGCATTGAAGACTTTAGACGCAAAGCGAGGAGAGCTCTTTACAGAGAGACAAATTCTCCGCAACCTTGCATGAAGAACAGCGTGCTGCTCTGCAGCGTGCTGGGAAAACGCTTGGGACGCACCATACTCGCACTGATAGATGTCAGACCTCTCAATGACTGATTCTAACGCGGGCCGTTTTATCCATCGGGCTGAAACACATTCAATGCAATACAACATTACGCTCCACTGTTCTACTGCGTACTACCAACTCGCATCTCTAAATTCCGAGCATTGTGGCGAGCCTTTTTTTGCCACAGAGCTGTCTCAGAAGCAGCGCATGTTTTGCCAGGTGAAACCCACGATAGTATGGGTGTGGGGGGGGTAGGCGGGCAAGTTGATTTACCGCACAGCATCTTCAACAGTGCTATCGCCCTCTTCGACGAGTTCGGCGCGCTCTTCTCTAGTCCATTCATCTTTGGTGCCGATGGAGACTTTTGAAGCACTGAAAAGGCGCTGTTGGCATATGACGGCAATGGCCATCATGACGGCACACAGGCAGAAGACTGTAGTATTCTCATAGTTTTTGTACAGAATGAGGCAGACTATGAGATTCAAAGGAAGACGAAAGTAGTTCATAATGGCGGATCGGGTGACCTCAGGAACATACTTTGCTCGCATGGTACCCATAGCCGGAAAGTACAAACCGCAAATGACCTCAAACGCAAGCAGAGCGCCGTACACCTCCCATACATTGGATGATATGGTGGTGACGACAAAGCAAACGACGCCTATGATGTACATATTGCGCATGAATAGCTCAGCGGGTTGTGTCTTCATAAGAAAGACGAATAAAATGCTTCCAATTATGATGCAAACCATGAAGGAACTAAAGATCATGCCATGCGGAATCTCGCCAAGTGACATGGCATGCGACGCGGCCTGTAGCGCCGGGGTCTAACTGAAGACCATGAGACACATGGCAGACTCAAAGCAGGACTGAATGATGCCGACAAGCAAGATCTTCTCATCGGCAATCATCATATGCCAGGCACTGCGCAAGCCGCCGGTGACGGTCTGCCTACTATCGCCAAAGTTCTCGGACCAGGACAACATGAAAATGGGGCCCGTGGCGGCGAGGATGACAGCGGCCGTATCAAACGGGGCGACCTTTCCAAACTGGGCAGCGACCATGCCAGCAATCTGGCCTGCGACAATGGCGACGACAGCATTCCCAAACTGGGCCTTTGAAAAAGTGTCGGCGATGAGGTTGGGATCAAAGCCGCGGTTGTTATGCTCCGACACAAGCCACGACTCAAAGGCCGAGAAGAGGATGCTGGTAGCAATGCCCGCCAGCAGCCTGCCGACCATCAAGGTAGCAAAGTTCGGCGAGTGCTTGGTCATGCAGGACAGGGCGTACGTGATGACGAAGACCAGGACGTTAAACTTGTGGCCATACTTGTCGGCGATGGAGCCGATAAAAGTGCCGAAGATGGCGGACGAGCCAAAGCCGGCGATGAAGAGCTGGGCGATCTCCTTCCCGTAGCCGTACTCGGCGTACAGCGCGTAGACGTAGGGCCCCTGCAGCCAGTCGGCCGCGATGGCCAGCAGGTATACGACCAGTTAGTTGTTCTGGAAGGCTGGTGGTACGGCAGGCGCTCGGCGCGCGGGCCCAGGAAGAGGGCGTAGCCGCGGATCACCTGGGCGTCGATGTCAAGCAGCGCATCCGCCAGGCCCAGGCGGCACAGGGCGTCGTGTCTTGGACGGTGTTTGGACGGCGGGTGACCACGCACGTGTGGGGGATCGTGGCCGGGTGGTGGCCGGTGGGGGATAGGGCGGCGGTGAGGTGACGGGGGCGGGGGGGTGTTGCATGGTGCGCGGGGGGAAAGGACGCTAGAGTAGAGCAGGCAGCAGACGACGAGGATGGAGAGCGTGCGGCGCACGATGGCGCGTCGCGGCTTAGTGAAACATCGAGGTCGAGGCCGCACGCATGTCCCACGGCGACGCACGCTGGTGCCAAGCCTGCGTCCAGCGTAGTAGCCTCGTGCAGAAACCGGCGCACGACCTCGGTCTTGCCGCACGCGAAGGAGTATTAGCTGACGGCCATCCAGCTGACGGCGCTCTTCGGATCACGGTCCACCAGCCAGTGGGCTTCTTGCAGACGAAGAATAACGGCACCCGACTTGCGAAATTCGACGAGCTATGAAGAGATGAGGGAAGGCCACTCCGGTGGCACTCAGCACAAGAAACGGCGGGGGGATGCTACTGCGGTGGCACTCCGCATGTGATACGACAGCACTGCACGGTTGACCCAGATTTCCGCCCTGCTGTACCTACTGTTACCAAAAACGATACAGGAACCAAGCTCCCAAACAACACGGTTACAGATAACATATACGGTAAATCCACGCCCGATGGATGAAAGGAAGACGGCAACCACACTGATTTCAGTCCTGCCATCCCCAGACCGGCATCAGCCTCTCTGAGCTGATAGGTCACTATAAAGGCAGGCCCGAACCTCAGAAGCGCTGCCATGGTAAACAGAACAAACGTCGCTGCTCTTTTTCGCAGCAAACCAGGAATGCAAAACGCAAAAGTAAAGAGAAAGCCTAGAGAACATAACTTGGGCGACATTGCTTCGAAGTCAGAAAGCGAAAACAAAGCAGACAATAATCGTATCAATCTCGCCTTCATCCCAGTCTCAGGCACCCCGTTAAACGAAAACGGGTGCGAAGCATGCCGCTGCGAAGCTGAATGAATGGTGAGCAGATGCGGTTGTCCATCGTCATACAGGGACGCATTCCACGGTACCCCATACGCAATCACGCAAACCTCAGGAGCACTCTTCTCAGACTGCTCCCCTGTTCGCTTCTCGCAGTTGGACGATAACCTCTTCACAACACCCAGTGGCACTCCATCAACACGAGCCTCCAGCTTGGACCCCTCCATCACGCGTTGAGGCCCGACAAGCCGCACATGTGAAGACATCAACGCACCCCACCCTACGCCGACACTCTGGGTCAAACGGGATGACACGGTCATTGCGTAGTCAGATATACCATGAAGGTCTTTCTCATCTGATGAGTCTTCATTGTCGTTCCCCATGTCAGACGCTCTGACGGCCTTACCATCGTCTATAAATAAGAGACGATTGGCACTAGGCATTGCTTTTAGCAAGTCCAGTTTTCGCCTCTTGCGTTTCCGCATCAGAATCACCTCGGAAACCTCATAAATGCTGTCACCCGCCTCGTTAACATTTGACGAGTTAATTTTGTGATTGCAAGTCATTTCCTCGCTTTTAAACAATATTTGGAATGTTCATAAACAAAACTTCTGTTGTTTCAGAAAAAGTGACGATGTACCGTTCATAGACAACATTGAGAATGTTTCTTAGGTCTATATGTATTGCCGCCACACATACAATAGTACTGTTATTAATGCAATCTAATTACCGTCCTTGGACAATAATAGTAATGTTTTCCATGTTAAAAACATTGCTTTTGGACAACGTTTCGTTATTTCTTTAAAACTATCGTCCAAAAACAATACTTTTTATTGTTTTTCACGGTTTTGCCTCCGCAGTGTAGGATCCTCTACGGTTCCTATCTAGTTGGCTAAGTCTGGTACCTGCACCCTTCGTCGTCATCCTTTTTCTTGTTTTCCTTTACTTTTTTCCCTATTTTCTACGTTTCTACGCTACACTTCTCCTTCCTTCTTTCTTCTGCCTTCTTGTGTTGTTCTTCTTCGACGCCGTCGATAGCGGTCCGCGACGCGACCGCCACACCCACTCCTTCTAGTTACTCCATCCCGAGTACCCCCTCACGCGCTGACCGCGACTCTACCCGCGATTCTCGCGTTACCTCTGAGCTACCACAGACAGGGGGCCCCGAACACCTTGGTGGTGACTGGACATACCGCTTTCCCTCATAGCGAGATTTACGCCCTCGTTGGCGAGTGTGTCCATTGCATTACAGATTGTTCGGCTTGTTTGTATTTCAGGTGCTGAATAAGTTCTGCCTCTGTCATATAAGGCACAAACCTACCCACATAAGAGCCATACTGGTGGCAGTCGCAGCTCGTGTTTCCTCCACTGGCTTCACGTGGCCTGATGGGGAGCATGTAGGGGCGGCACGGCAGGTAAAAATGCATGCACAGTCCTACGTTCCGACAAAATCTTTGACAAGCGTGCAATAGTCGTAGATGGTCCAAACCTCTAATACATCACAATTGTAATTTCTTAAAGCGGAGAAGCGTATGAATGGATATTTGGCGCAATGGAACCCCTGCCTATCTTGTATTACAGACGTGCTTTCATTGTCCTCATTCCGTTCATGTGCATAGATTTTTCATACTTGAACTTAGCCAAGAACCTGTATTCCCTTGGCCACAGGCCCAGACTGGTGAATGATGACTGAATAATGCCCTCTCACAGAGCTCGGTACACCACACCCCCCAGCTTTCAATTAAAGGCCATCGCCTTCGTTTCCTCTATCTCAATAGAACAAAGTTCATCTCTCAAAGTTCGAATAGTAATCTTAAATATTTCGTTGATACATGCGTCGCACCGCTGTATAACCTCGTGCCAGCTGCGTGAGGGAATTCCATCATGCTGGAATTTGGGTGAAAATTAAGTGAACTAGGTGAATCGCCGTCTGTGCGTGAAACTCACCGGCCACCTCACCGGCCTGACTCAAATCTTCACCAACTTCACCCAAATATTCACTGCTCTCACCCAAATCCTGACAAGCCTCACGCAAGCCCTCACTTTGAAACCGCTCAGGGACGCCTCAAAACCCCTCCCCTGTTCCCCGTCCGTCCCCAACCCCTCCCGTGTTCCCTGTCCGTCCCCAGCCCATCTCCTGTTCCCCCTCCGTCCCAGCCCTCCCCTGAGCCCATCCCGTATTCCCCGTCCGCCCCGGCCCTCCTCCTCTGACCCCATCCCGTGTTCCCATCCGTCACCCGCCCCTTCCCTGAACCCATCCCGTGTACCCCGTCCGTCCCTCGCCCCTCCCGTGTCCTCCGTCCGTCACCCGCCCCTCCCGTGTTCCCCGCATGTCACCCGCCCCTCCCCCGTCACCCTCCGCTCCCTGGATTCCCGCGAGCGAGTCTCCCACACGCTTTCTGCGCCCTATCGGCGCCTGCAGAGCACAGAGCCCACACGTCTCACCGATTTGCCTGTGCCCTTACTTCGGAGCTCTGCCCCGCCTGTAGCTCCCACACTGCTCCTCTGCTGCGCTGTGACGCACGCCGGTCCAAGACAGAGACTTTTTCTCCATGTGTGGAGACCAACATTGTGATGACCAACATCGATAGTGCTGGTCCGGCTGTGTCTGTGTTTGAACCCTCTCCTGTCAAAGAGCAAGAAGCAGACGTGCGAAGGTCTGTTTTCAAAGAGTTGCAATGTGATGGATTCGAGGCAGGGGCAGAGTTGGAAGCAAAAAATGTAACAGATAGAGCTGCAGGCATTCGCCGTAAGCTGGACCTCTCTTCTGAGGACGTATGCATACACCTAGATCGAGACGAGCGTGCTACAGATGATGTCCTATCGTGGTCTGATTGTCCTTTTTCTGACGAAATGGAATCTCCTTTGTCATCAGTTTTTGAGGCAGATGAAGGGGGGAAGGATTACGGCCATTGCTCTCGAGAAAATGAACACAGCTCTGATGAATCACTTTCTCAAGCAGAAAGCGTCATTTTGGACCATGAAATAGACCAACTTTACCGAGATGGAGTTCGTGAGCGGCCGAATGTTAGAGAATTAATTCCGTCAAACGAGAAAGTGGTGAGAAGACTCGCAACTGAAGACTTTTGGTCTGCCATTTTTTCTGAGCCGACGGAAAGTCTATGGGAAGCCACTGACATAGAAGGAATTGTGAGGGATGATTGGCAGGGCATACGCCAAGTACAATTGCTGCCGCGTCGGAGGGTGACCGCGATTTTTGAGGAAGCGCACCTGCACATTCTTTAGCACAGCGGCATGGTGGTTAGACTGGGTGGGAGTACGCCTCTGCTTTTGACGACGTACAAATCAAGCTGGACGACGCTGATCAAGTGTTAGGGGAGCGCTTTGTGCGGGAGGCGAATGGCGTCTTGGAAAACGCTGTACGAGAGATTAAGGTCACCGCAAAGGAAGATCAGATCGTCACAGAGAGTTTGTTCTCGAGGTTGGGGATTTTGAACGTTTTTCTACGCCTTGCATTGTAAGCTCAAAGCACATATTCACAGGGTACTGAAGGCATGGAAAATTCTCCCACAACTGTGAACGAGATAAGAAAAGTCATAATAACCCGCGTCCTGGCAGCATCATATGGAAGCAACGTGGCGACTATAACAGCCCCAGAGAATCAGGACTTCCATTTTCAAACAGAACTAAGCAGGCAACGGTACAATGACATCTGGTCGGCGTTAAGTGGGACAACGGAACGGAGGCAAAGAGTTCACCACTTGGGAGACGGATGGCAAAATAGGCCCGTGTTAGGAAACCAGCTCATTACAGAGATGGAAAATGAACTTGCAGCGATCAACAGCGCGATACTTTACATACCCGGTCAAACTATTCTGAGCTTAGACGACGATCATCAGCGGTTACGTTCACGAGCGCCTACTCAGTTTACAAGCCTGGCCCAACTTAGCACTCTTCAGAAGGCCTTGGGGCCCGTCAATAACGCCCTGTGATCTGCATTGACCTCGGCATTTCTTGCCAGTCACTACTCAAGGCCGAGAGAAAAAATTATTCACGTATGGCAAAGACTTGTCCAACTGTTGCAAGGCGCCGCAACACCAGGCGCAATAGAGCCAATGAGCGACGCGTTCTTTGCTGCTGACAGAGGCTAAAATGCAGAGGCAACTGTAGATTTCTTGAATGACACTCTCGGTTCCACTGGAATTGGCAAGCAGAAGCGAAGTTTAGATTATTCGTTGTCTTTGGTGACGGACCTATATCGAAAAGACACAAGGGTATGAGAATTAGTGAAAAAGGCTGCAGGGCGGTTTATAGCGCAATACGAAAGCAATGTCGAGCATCAGGAAAAAGATTTAATCGATTGTGTACAGGGAAAGCTTTACAGGACGTGTGGCGGCAGTGTACCACAACAATACGAGTTTGTTTGGTGCACAGTTGTTTACGTTAATCCCAAAAAGTGAGTATCGCTGGAAGACTCGCCGCAGCGATGGTGAGAGAACGGCTGAACACTTTCAGGAAATTTGCAGTGCTACTGGAGTAGAGCAGAGCATTAACAGAACGCGGAGCTATAGCAGGAGTGCCCATTTTTCGGATATGTCTGTGGATCAATTGCGAGTCAGCTTTGCACTTTCAGGTGTGAAGCACCTGACCTTGCTTCAATCAGAAGACCCGGGGTGGTTCTTGGCGAGAGCTTTTATGTTCACATTAAAAACCACTCATGCGTTTTAACTGGTTTTGTGCAGCATTTGGCCAGCACACTTATGGTATCTCGGAGTTGATACGTGGGCAAATCGTCATTCGAGGCACAGAAGCACTACCACGAAACGCCGAAGAGGCGAAATCTACCATCAAATTCAAATGGGATGACGTGACAGCCGCTGGGATTCAAAAGCGAGTTGGTGCAGACGAGGGCACGACTACAGATGCCATCGAGGAGCTGCGGAAATGCAGTCCCGAATCTCTTAGCAACAGAAGAGTCACTGACAGACATCTGTCATCCCTTCTGTGCTCGCTAAGATACAGGGAACCTGCGTCTACACGCCGCCCGCAGCTTGTTTCGAAATTGTTGGAATTAAGACAGGGTCTCATCAGCGGTGCCATTCAAATTAATGTGACAGAGCAGACCAACCTTACCCATCAGGAGCGTAGAGCTGCAAGCTCGAGGAGATTTCGTCGTGCAATGTATACTGCGTCTCTAGGGTCATGGTTTATGAAGCCATCGGTAAGCACTCCGGGGATGAAAGAGGGCTCCGTGAACGAAACTAAAGTTCTAAAAGGTCTGCCATATTTCTTTGATCGTAATATGGCTGTGGGAATTTTTAGTGGTTTGACGATGCGCTACTGTGTGAAATACATATGCTCTGTTGGCCTGATAGGCTCAAAGTCTTCAAGTATTATTGCCAGAAGTCCAGATGGCGTCGCAGAGATTCAGGACGATGTCAACGATATAAACGTTTGGTCAATTGAAGTTAAAACTATGGCGGCATTGGGAACTATTCAGAAAGCTGAGAAAACCCGAGAGAAATACGGTCCGATTCTACTCTTAAATTCTGTTGGTCGCTGTGATGAAACACTACGTGTGTTTCGTGATGTGGTTCCCACGACACAGCACAGATTGCAATGCCTACATCATTGTGCTGTTCTCGGGAAACTGCGGATCTTACTAGTGATTGCCAAGAGCAGCGAACTGGGAGTTGGGAAAATAATTTACTCTGTCCTTCTCGAATTTCATGAATCTCTCATCGTCAATTATAAGTTTTCTCTAGAATCCTTGCGCTTTTCCTGCTTTCAATGGGTCGAGAAGTCCGCAAGACTGATCCCAGGAGACTACGACGAGCTACTCACAAATACACATGCGACGGACTTGTATTCCTTGGGATCTATTTATAGTTTAAGTTAAGCCTACAAGCATTTGGTCGGACAGCACGGGCCACTTCCACCAGCCAGAATGATAAGTCCATCAAATTTGGTGTTTTGGAATCATGTCAAGGGGGTGTAGACGAGTTTAGTCGGGCTTTAAAACATTTGGCAAACCACAACGCTTCCGAAAACCCAATTGTTAGCGTGTTGGGAAGGTCTCTCTGTGCTCAGGTGAACAACGCCGCGGTAGTATATCGCCTCTCTGTGGCAAAAGCGCAAGGTGCTCTTCCAGATTTTGAGACCTACAAGAAAGGTTATTTGCAAGGTTATAACGCTGTGCGACACAATGTGTCAAGATGCTCAACAATATCCAGTTTTGCTCGCCATCTTGCTAGGGATTGTATAGCTTCAGAGCGTCAAAGTCATGTAAGTAGAAATAGGAGCGTGCAGTTCAATTCTGTGTCTTTGTACGTCAAGGATGCGGTATCCAAGTATACTCGACCAGCAGACGTTGCTCGAAGATTGACAGGATACAGTTCGCACCAGAGAGTGAAAGGAAAGGATAGCTACTGTTCTTTATGTTCATACAGCTATTCGTTAAAGCTGAACGGACGCACTCTCAGGAAGAAAGGGGGAGCACGAATGCGACAGTGGTGTGTGACATGCAGACAGGCAATTTGTAAACGCTGCTGAGAGAATTGGCATTCAGAAAAGATTCTAGTCAGAAAAATGATATCTTGCGATGATCGAGCAGCATTCGAGGAGAAGTTCAGGTCTAAAACCGACGCACGGGGCGCTCCAGTAGACTGACTTACCAATACGCAAGAGCGGGGTCCGAGATCCTCCCGAAGAAGCTCCCTTGCTGGCAGCAAGTGAACTAATGCGCAGGTAGTGACTTAAGGTAAAAATACATTACATTGCAACTCTTTGAAAACAGACCTTCGCACGTCTGCTTCTTGCTCTTTGACAGGAGAGGGTTCAAACACAGACACAGCCGAACCAGCGCTATCGATGTTGGTCATCACAATGTTGGTCGCCACACAGGGAGAAAAAGTCTCTGTCTTGTACTGGCGTGCGTCACAGAGCAGCAGAGGAGCAGTGTGGGAGCTACAGGCGGGGCGGAGCTCCGAAGTAAGGGCACAGGCAAATCGGTGAGACGTGTGTGCTATGTGCTCTGCAGGCGCCGATAGGGCGCAGAAAGCGTGTTTGAGACTAGGTCGCGGGAATCCAGGGAGCGGAGGGTGACGGGGGAGGGGCGGGTGACATACGGGGAACACGGGAGGGGCGGGTGACGGACGGGGGACACGGGAGGGGCGAGGGACGGACAGGGTATACGGGATGGGTTCAGGGAAGGAGCGGGTGACGGATGGGAACACGGGATGGGGTCAGAGGAGGAGGGCTGGGCGGACGGGGAATACCGGATGGGCTCAGGGGAGGGCTGGGACGGAGGGGGAACAGGAGATGGGCTGGGGACGGACAGGGAACACGGGAGCAGTTGAGGACGGACGAGGAACAGGGGAGGGGTTTTGAGGCGTCCCTGAGCGGTGTCATGGTGAGGGCTTGCGTGAGGCTTGTCAGGATTTGGGTGAGGTCATTGAATATTTGGGTGAAGTTGGTGAAGATTTGAGTCATGCCGGTGAGGTGGCCGGTGACTTTCACGCACAGACGGCGATTCACCGAGTTCACTTAATTTTCACCCAAATTCCAGCGTGATGGAATTCCCTCACGAAGCTGGCACGGGGATAAGTTGGGACGTATTTGCAGGGCTTTAAACAACTTTTGTTCGTTTTGTCACACAGTTCTCATGCCAATCATACCCCTTTGGCGACAAGTCCATATTTTGTGAGAGCAAAACTTTACTGCCCAGACCGTTTACTATTCCGACACAGTGATTTCCATGCTGTAGTGCAAACGGGACCAATCGCTTCTGTTGATTCTTTATCGGTGCGACAGAACGGCGGGCGCCCTGGAAACCAGCCTGTAGTCGAAATGCAGTGTGAATTTCCATTGGAATCGCGATACACATCATCATTTAGTGGCTCCAACAAACTGGCAATCAAGTTGTTGCCCGCCGAAACAAAAAAGGGCGGAAACTATCATTCAGAGGCAGAGGCTATCACTCAAGCTGAAACATACTTCCCGGGCCCTGCAGCAGTCGCTGACACAAGGAACTCTTCGTGGCGGGTAGACCGGTATTCGAAGAGTTTCGTTTTATGACCCATTTTCCATCGAATTTGTTTCATCCAAATTCCAACGTAAATCACCGCTTGCAACCATTCCGTAGTTATCCACATATATGCGTTTGAGGTCGTTAGCGTAGGTCTTTACATGCTCGCACTGCTCCTCATTGATCTTCTCATTTCCCCTACTCCGAAAAGTGCGTAACGTACTATCTCTATTTCGTGCTCGCAACGACCTTATTAATCCCCTGTCGGAACTCCATTTTAAACACTCTTATCCGTTCGTCCGCAGCAACTTGCCCATAATGCTCGTTGTCTCATGAACGGCCCTAGGAAAACATCTCAACGCAAACCTCACTCCCTTAGCCTTGATCAATTACTCCTCTTCCGTTGTCAAAGCCAGCTTCACACCGGTGAGATTACGGCTCGAATCAAGCAGCTTCTGGAGCAAACTCTTGTCTGGCTTTGACATTGCCTTTTCCAGGGGAAAGATTGTGCCAATTGAAAGTTTGCAGACAGGCCATATCTCGCAGTCTTTCCCTTCTCGCAGCATTTCAGCCGCCAAATTGCGGTCATTACGACTTTTTTCTTCTCTTTTGCTGCGATGTTTGACATCTCCAAGCTGCTTTCAGATGGATTCTGTCTTCACGGCTCACGACAGTATGAATCTCGAGACTGCTGAAATGATAAAGGGACTATTCCCAGCTCTCGCAGAAAGCTTAGTCCTAAAATCAGATCCAAACTGGACACCTGAGAACATGGACCAGTTCTCAGGCCGGTCGGTTGCAGTATGGAGAATTTTCGCGAGGGCTGAACTGAGACAGGGAGGTATTTGAGGGTGATTGCACCTTTTTTATTAGGCGCGGTGACAACTTTACAGGGCGTCTGGACAGTACAAATAGCGCAAAGCTATACACATTGTGCACAGAGACCTTTCGAAACTACGTTTCAAAATCATTTTATTGAAAACCCCCGGATGGGGAAAGATAGTCAGCCCAAGACGGCAATAACTTTTGGGGTGCTGCTGCTTGTTAGCTACCCAACACATCATCCACCAGAGCCGCAGTGAGCTCGAGATGAATTGCCTTAACTTGTATGTCATCTGATACGTATTTCATCCCATGAACAGAATAATAACATCTCCTGACTCTACAGATTGATGGAAAACATCTTATTCGTCCTCGTGTATATCAAACATCGCACTCCACCGGCCTGACCCATCCCCGTTGTATGTTTGCCATCTCGTTTTGACTATCCTGTTCTGTATTATGGCAGAAGCTCGAACAATGAATTGTATACTTGAAACCTTCCACAACTCACTTGCTGAATAAAGAATTTTATATCTCCAAATAGCACACATTTCTACACATATTCGAACTCCCTCCTGTATTGTAGAGAAGTGTTTCCGGTTGTCGGTTATTTGCTTCGTAGACGATTTTACAAAATCACCCATCCTGGATATATCCCGACAGCCAGGTAATAGTACCAATAAAAATATTGCCCTGCCACTACAAATGGTGGTTGGCTTGACGGGTGATATACTTACAGAACTTGATGGCATGGTTGTAGCATCGCTAGCGTGTGAAGGTCATTCAATCCCCCTGGTAGTCCGAATTGGAAGGACCTGTCCGCAAATCCAAAGAACGCACCACTTCCATCTCAACGCAACTTTCTGCCCTTGCTGAAAGTGATATCTTGTAAGGCTTTGGGTCAATTTTCCCAACACCACCCCGCGAAGGCCAAGCACCCAATACAGCCCGGGAAACTAACTGCTGCCATATGCGTTTCAATGCGCGCAGTATCCTCGTTAGTGGGCCACGAGAGAATAATTGTCAAAGAATTCATCAACACGTTTCAGTATCCCTGTACCCATAAAGAGCCTGTCGTTTCGGATAGATCGAGTATTCATTACGGATGTCTGAAGGTAGGCCGTTGGATATTTGTCGCAATGCGCAAATCACCATAAGCAGCGGGGTAATGCCTAGCCTTCCAGTAGCACCAGAATAAAGTCCTTGTACCATATACTCTGACGAAGCAACGAGGGCAGTGCATATTTTGGAAAGCAGAGCTCGAAACATACTAAATCTCCGTTCAAACGGCCTATCAAGATCCTATTGTCCACACTGACATGTACCTGGACGTGGAACATACACCGTCCAAAAGTACTTCAGCTTGTAGTGTAGATGTGCGCCAGCATAACTGCGGTGGATTTTTGTGGCCTTACCCAGCATTCATCCACTGTGTACTGCGTGCCTACTTAGCAGCGCAAATTACACCTACCGCATCCGACATGCACCAGCAACCACTTCATTCTCGTCAATGCAGGCGTATTCCAAAGACTTTCCTGGGAACGCATTTCGGGGAGTGTAGAATCTGACGGGTGGCCTTCTCGAACCGGGCATTTTGAGATGCGGCGATGCCAGCTTCTGAAGTTTCGGGGGATGTTCGGGACGTAGTAGCGGCTGGTCGAAACCCAGCATGGACTGGTTGAGGCGCAGAGGTGATGGATAGGGGCACGACAGCGGCTGGGAGAGAGGCAGCGATGGCAGTTACGAACAAATCGCTTCCGTGCCTCTCTTCCAAGCGATGAAGTAGGTGTCAGTCATGAAGTGGATACCGATCTGTTCTGGGGGAAGGGAATCCTGTTCTACACGTCGCTGACACGAAAACATGGTTTCGAAATGTCTGTTTACCAAGGATCTTTAGTGAAAACATATGGAACGCTTTCATTGAAGCTTGGATCACAGCTAGCGTCGTATACCTCATTCGTATTCGCGCAGATCAAGGCTCGGTGGTTACTTCTAAGTTGTTGCATTACATGAGCGATGTGTATGTGATGGAGCCACCACATTCCGGTGACCAAAGTCAAGACTCTCAAGGGATCGGTGAGCGATGCCATGTCCCCTTGCGTCGCACATTTGGGAAGATACGACCACAGTACCAAAGAATTGATACAGAAGGTACACTGCGATTAGCAGACGACCACAATACCAAAGAATCGATACAGAAGGTACACTGCGATTAGCAGTGAAAGCTGGAAATGGTACCCTGGGGCTGCGTAGACATCTGCCTACAAAGTTGGTACTTAGAATGGTCCCAGCCTTCGATGTCGTTACCCTCAAACTTCTTCATCGTCGCGGTCGTATGGCCGCTCTCGATCCAGCGCGTTAGACGATTGCCGCGGAGATACGCATATAGAAAGCTCTCTGATCTAAATTTCCTCCTGCATCGCGCTATAAAATCAGTCTCAGTGACGATGTATTGGTATATAGAGAAGTAGGAATGGCTTAGAGAGGTCCGCATCAAGTGAAGAAGATCACGAGGAAAGAAATGTTTGTGAATTGGAACGGAGAGGAGAAGAAATACAATTCATCACAAGCCATTTAAGCACACGTTGCAGAGGGCGATAGTGAATTACCGTGTCTACTGTTAGGAATGGAAAAGTTCCCCACCAGCCCTTCACAGGGCATTTTGATCCCTGAATTCATTCTTGTTGCTGATCTCGGAGCACGCTCCACTATATTCGATGAAGCTAAGGACGAGGAACGCGCTGGCCTCATTGAACGCGGCGTCTACAACGTCTTTCCAAAGGAGGAGACACCGGCGAATCCTAAAATTCTCCGACGGCGTTTCGTGCTCGCTATGAAGAATGTCAACACTGATCAGGAACTTTTAAAATGCCGCTTCATGGTCTAACGGCACCCTGATACGGAGACACCTTCAAGCGGAGGATGGTGTCTGCGCAGCTCGCAGAGATCCCGTATTCGCGGTGCTGAAGATCACAACCATTCAACGCAACCAGTCACGGGCCCGGGTAGCCGGGGTGGAGCGGGATCGGCAGTGCAGACGCGCAAGCGAGAGCGGGTCGACGCCTCGAAGCCCCGGAGCGGCACTAGGTGACGTACCTGTGATGACGGGCGAAGGCGGATCTGGGCTCACTGGCTTGTCGCGCGCGTCCGCTAGCTCAGAGCGGTCGAAAGAGGGCCTCGAACTCCGTGATGGTGACTGTACGTACTGCTCCCTCTTACAGCAAGCCATCGTTGGCGAGTACATGCACTGCACTACACCTCGCACGCGGAAACAGTCTCTTTGCTGATATATCCCTTCCCTGTTCCCATTATGTGTTTTGGCCTCTGCAGCACGAGGAGGCGAACTCAGAGAAGAGGAAGAGGGTTATGGAGAGTGTTTTTGGATGCGTTATAAATGTCAAGTGGGAAAATGCGGACTTTGACACTGTCAGGTGGTTTATTGTTCTGGTTTCCCGCGGAAAATGAGTTATTTTATGATGGTTGAAAATGGATTGAAAATTTGCGAATGGTATTCCAAATCAGTGTTTTTGGAACGCGATGGGCAAAAATCCACTCACAATGTAAACAGATTTTATCATACCGTATTTCAGTCGGACTTGTCCTGTGGACAGCGCTTCAAGAGCAAACTTTCATTGAAAATGAAATTTAAACATGGATGGAGATGCTCTTCAGGGTACTGTTGTGAGAATCGGTCTGACAGTATAGCAGTATTTAATGGGAGCAACCGGCATTCAAGTGAATCAAACATTTTCAGTTGCCCTCAGTAAGAACAAAGAGGAATGTACGCGAAACAAACATACGAAAAAGGACGCCTACCCCTCTAGCAGACAGAGAAGCGGCAGAAAAGAGCGTTAAACGTACTTAAGAACTACACGCGAACGGTTGGCAATCGTGCAATGAATATGTGCAGACGTTGGCCGCAAAAACCGTTTAGCGAAGGAAAGCGAGCAGTGCAACGTGTGGCAATGAAGGCATATCGCAATTCATGTATGCCAATGATGAGATGCGGTAAACGAGGAGTCACAGCAGCGTAGTACATAATGCGGCATAGAACATGAGAAGAAAGATCGGAGTCACTAAGCTCAGCGTTTATGCTGATCATCTTATTCACTCCAACCCATTTATCTTCCGCCAGGTGCCTGATCAGACTCTCACTTTTGCCACAATACGTAGCACTGTCCTGCAGTACGGCCACGTATAACGTGACCGTATGCAGGGCAACGCCGGTTCGAGCGCGTGTGTTTCGGGAGACCACCCGATGATGACCGGCACCGGGAGACGGGCGCAGCGTGTGCAGTAAATGGGTAGACTAAGATTGTCAGCAATAAAGAGAAAGAAAAGAAACAAATGAAAGGGGAAAAGGGAGCGACGATACAGTAGCTAGCGTAGGCGTATTCGGGACGCAGGGCGGTGCAGTAGGTCTCGCGCGGGGGTGGCGACGTGCGGCGGAAGGAAGTTGGGAGTATAGGGGGTAGATAGCTCGGTCGGTGTGGACGTACCAGTACCGAGGCGAGGCTACTCACTAGATTTCAGAAACAAAGGTACAAGACCCGAGGCTTCGTGCCTCTTTACTTCTAGTATCGGTTGGACTATCTAGTCCCCGTCACCGTGATGGCGAAAGCTAAATCATACTATTAATTAGAACAACTAGAATGGAACGGGTGTAGCCCCGATGGGACCAGGTAGGGCCCCAGTGGCCCGACGGATGGGGAGAGGTGACAAGTGTCCACCGGTAAGGTCCGACGGGTAGACCGGTAAGTCCGCGTGTACCCTTGGCACCCGTGGCGGCGGAGCGCGCGATTTTGGCGGTGTAGGGACAGCTGTCCCTCTATAGTGTACAGTGCACTACAACCACCCCACTGTTACGATCCTTGAGCTTGGAGCATCTCCATCTAGGCGTGTGACAAATTAGTAAAAGGGCAAGGTAATTGCACAGTTGTTCAAGCTTTTTTGGCTGGTCTTTATTTCAAAATTTGCTCATTTGCTGAAAATATGACATTTTATTCCATCGGTTAAAAGACATGCAGGCCCAGGGCTCAAATTATGGAGGGGATCTGGTTTCAAGAAATGGCGGAAGATCAACTGGAGAGCATCACAGAGACACTTCTTGGAATCGAAGGTCAGGAGGAGGAAGAAGCGAGGCGCTGGGGTGGGTCGGTCCCGGAAAAGTCTCCAAACGTGAATCGCAATCGAGAAGAAGCAGCTCACAGGCTACATCTGGACTACTTTTAGGAATGCCCGGTGTACTCTTCTGAGCACTTTCCAGACGTTTTCGCGTCTCTATTGCAGTATTCACCCGACTTGTTAAACGTATTGAAACTCACGACCCATACTTCACGCAGCGAGAGGACTGCACAGGTAGAAAAAGTTTCGAGTCTGTTAAAAAGGCTACGGCAGACCTTCGCTTATTACCGTACGGCTGCTGCGCAGACTCGACTGACGAGTGCATCCGCATGGGCGAATCTGCAGCGTTGGAGTGCCCAGCAAAATTCTGCAGTGCTGTGAATGAATGCTTTGGAGACGACTACTTGTGCAGCTCTACAGATAATGACATGCTAAAGATGCTTGCTCGGTCCACCGTCCACGGTTTCCCATGTACGATAGGTAGTATTGACTATTGTAAGTGGACCTCGAAAATTTGCCCAACTGCATAAAATGGTCAGTTCCAAAGGAAAGAAGGAGTATCGGCCATAACTCTGGAGCCTATAGCGGACGGTAGGCTTTAGATTCAGCATTATTTCTTCGGGATGCCTGGATGTGGAAACGATATTAACGTACTGGATGCTTCTCCATTGCGCATTAGGATTGCTAGTAGAGCGTATCCTCCTCCAATAGAGTACACATTGCAGGTGAAAAGCGCAGCATCCCACCCTGGCTTGCGGATGGCATATATCCAAAATGGCCATACGTTCTACAGACAGTCTCTCATCCTGTCACTTAAAAGGAAAAGCTCTTGGCGAGCTGTCAATGGGCAAGGAGGAAAGACGTGAAAAGGGCGTTTTGTGTTTGGCAAGCGAAGTGGCACATCATTGTCCATCCAAGGCGGTTATGGACAACGGGAGCTATGACGGAGGTTACGAGATTCTGCGTTGTTCTTAATAACATGTCTCTGGAGGATCGAGATGGACTGTCTACAATGTTTCAGGAGACGCAAAAACGATGGGCAAAGTGGAAACGTATTACTCGGATATAGTGTCACACCGATGTGGGCGCTTCATTTCGACGAAAGATTTTTAATTCCGCCCCAGGGTCTGTGGGTACCATCTGCGCTGTGCTAAAACTTATATGTAACGAGTCGGAGTACTTTCGTACTCGCTCGCTTGCTATGAATTATCTTTGGAGCGTATATGGCAGCTCTTTCCTTGGGAGCGCTCAAGTTTGGATCTGTGTTGCGCATCTACTGTGTATACGATAAGTATAAATTGACCGGTGCAATTGGCGGTAAAAATCGGGGAGGTACACGTCGTGGAAAGGGAGAAAGGTTGGTGTATTGTTCAACTTGGTGTCGATGGGCCTAGCTACAAGAGACATAAAGGAACACCGTATCCATCTATGGCAGCGCATACAACTCCGCAAATGGCCACCCCGTATTCGACATCGTCCTCACGCACGGCAATGAGCTGGTCCAAGTTGAACCCCTTGACTACCTGCTCCGTTTTTATCTATATCTCGAGCCTTTCCATCCTCTCCTTTGTGTCTTCCATCTCTCTCTTCAACTCTACGGGTGTCTCGCTAATATTGAACCTTCTGTTTCACTTGCTGCCGACGGGGACGTCCGCGCACTCTCTCAGGGGGGGTCGCCTCCCTCCCCGGGGTGCCACCGGCGCAGCATTTGTAGCGCCTCGCCGTTGCTACCGACCTGACCGACACCTTTTCACAAAGGGCGGCAGGCGCAGGCCCTAGAAGAGAAGACAGCGAGCGCACCTCTGACGACGCCGTGCATCGGCTTTATGCCTTGCAGCACGCGACGTCTACGCGCACCCAGCCAGTGGTAAGCACGAGCACTTGTCGGCCTGCAGCCGCGGCTCGTGCGGCTACGGCAGCGCCGCACAGCTGCAGAGGTGTCTGCGACAACCAGTGCGACAAGCTGATGGGACAGCAGCAGCACGACTGGCAGCAGCGTCGACGCAGGCAGGAACACGGCGTAGTGCCCATGCAGACGCGTGAGCGCAGCGTGAACGGAGAGCGGCTGCATCGTGGGCGGGGCGTGCGTGTGGCGGGGCGCGCGCATAAACGTAGCGGGGCGGCATCGCGCTTAAGGGCAAGCGAGGGGAGAGAAGAGGCGGCGGAAGAGGAGGAGGGTAACGTATGCACCGAAGAAGTGCCCTGCTGTGGGAGGGAGCAAGACTCGTGCTGCGCTCACATGCGTCCGCCAGGAATTCCTCTGACACGTGCGAGCGGAAGACAGGCCCGTTGCGGCGCCGCACGGCATCGCTGCCGTGCAGCGACGGCCCAGTTAGACTGAGAAGCGCCAGGGGCACCGCTCGTAACCTGTCAGCTGCGGGCGGGCGCATGCCGCCACGGTCGCCAAATTCTTCTCTCCGGCCTTCTTGCGGGTCAAGCACTTTACTTTTCCCGTCCCATACCATTGCCACACACTGGGTGGCTCTCTGGGAGCCACCCAGTGTGTGGTAATGCCCAGTTTATATATCACAGGCCGAGTCTGCCTGTGATATATAAACTGGGCTGCATCCCGCAATTTTCCGTCGAGTCTCACTTTTAATAAGGTCAGTGCCATCGAACGAATACTGCGATGGTCATTTGTATATATAGATAAGGTCCTTTGTTGTACTTAATTTTTATAAAAATTCTCAAACCAAGGCCACGTCTTCCCGCTGCGCGTAACATCGACGACGAGGAAGCCTCCTTTCTACACAGTAGATCCGAAGACGAGTGCGTTTGTCCTTTGCACAGAGGAAGACCATCGACCGAGGTGCCCGTCCGCGCTCTTGAAGGGGCATATCAAAGGCGATGGCTTCATCTCTAGAGGGACATACCACACCTTTCTCTCTTCGGAAATGCCCTGACCGGGCATTTCTGAGAGAGAAAGGTAGCCCAGGGATGAGTGGAGGCGGGGCGCTGTTAAGGCTTTATGTTGGATGGACAAGAGGCCCGAGGCTAGTTCCGCGAGATGTCACACAGTTCGGTGTGAAAGTGTGCATGTACAAATGCACCGGATCCCAAACTATTTCCACGACAAACACTTCGCAGATTCCAAATAACGGCCCAAAGGGCCGTTATTTCCAGAAGGCCCAAAGGCTTTGGGCCTTCTGGAATACGCAGCGTTACCTCATTCCTCACCGCAACCACCATAATGATTTGCTACGTATTCAAAAACGCGAAACATATCCGGGATGCAGCAAACGAGGTTTAAAAAAGGCAAAGATATCCGCAGTGTGTATCATATATTTCCAAAGAGAGCAGCTGGTGAACAGCAGGTATTAGTGGGCGATCCCTGCGTTATTGACGTCCTGAGTCGTAATAGAACAGAGCCGTTATTCTGATACACGCCGGTCCTGCCGTCTTATCTCTCGCTGCACTGGCGCGCTGCGACGAGTCAAAGTTCAACAGTGCCGTTGCCGTCATCTTTTTTGGTTGCATTTTCTTTGTTTCGAATTGAGTTTAATGGTGATGTGTCATTGTTAGAAATTATTCCAGCGATTTTGCGTATTCGCAGCCGGCGGGTGGAGTTGTAAACAGCACTAATTTGTTATGATTTAAGTGCCACATTCCGTTCCACATGCGCCACTACTGACTCTGCCGCCAACTTCAGCTTCTTCGATGCGTCCCGCTCGTTCTGAATCTGTTCCATTTCCCTATTCTTTCTCGTTGGTCTTGCGCTGGCCGAAATGGAGTGATTTGCTTCATGTGTGACTCGAAACGAGGATGTAGCATCTTCACTTGTGCTTGCAGTAACTTCCGCAGGGATATCGGGGTCTGCCATATGCGTGTTTGGCCAGAAATTCAGCGCAGACATAAATTTGACGCGGTTTTTATGATACATCTCAGGCCTGCAGAAAGCGAAACGGCTTACTGAAATCATCATCAACCTTTTCCATGCCTATGTCATTGAAAACGCTTGTTGATATTATAATAGTATCATCGGGCGACATCACGGTCGGTTCGGAACGAGCAACGCTAGCTTAAACATCAGAGATTGGCATGAATTCGTTTTGGATTGCTTTGCATCTCGCCGTCACGGACCGTACTGTTTGGGGCTCTCTTTTTGCCTGGCTTGCCCTTCTCGTTATATATGTTGCCGATGGATGCGATAGATCACCGGAATTCAGTTATGTGTCGACAGTTGGGTTATAGGAGATTTCAATGCACGCTTTTGCTGTTACTAAATATTCAGCCTGAGTCTACCTGGAGTCTGGCGCAGATTTCAGCTTTTTTCCTTTGGAAGACTTCGATGTATGTACTAGAGCTATTGGCAGGTAAAGTGAGTCTGGAGACGGTCTAGCAATATCACTTGCATTGCTCTCTGCAAGTGAATTGGCCATGGTGGTATTGAGACCGGGAAACATGCAGCACAGCAGAATAGTGCTCGGTGCATGTTTGCTCGCAGGTGAAAGCAAGAAGGACTGAGTTGTTCTCGAATGTCGAGGTGTTTCAGTTGTAGCGCCACTTATAGACAAATCGTATTGCAGCATCTGTACTAAACAAAACATTCCCTTAACGCTGTGCTCCAAATAGTAGACGCTTTTTGGCCCCGAGCGGCTTTTCCTCTAGTTCGATCAGTTCTCATAGTTGAGAGCTCAAAGTATGTTCATTCGAACCGCTTTCCTGTTCTGCTTCTACGGATATATCCTTTATTACACGGAGTGGAACACAACCGGTGTGGCGCGGGGTTTTCTTTTCTTTCTGGGCCACTTGGGACACTGGGCCAGAAACCTCACAAAAAGTTTTCCATGATGACATTGTTGAACTATGGAAAACAAGAGCAGTGTTCGTCATGCGTAGTACAATATTCCAGATAGAAGACGTGTAATTTTTTTTACTGTAGTACATGCTTATTAATATATTTTAGAATGAGTATTCTGCATCTTCCTTATTAGAGTTTATTATCACACCACAAAGTGCACTACCTCTCCTTGCAGTGCTTCACCATAAACTGATGCTCACTGAAACTGGCCTCAAACTACTAAATTAGGTATCCTAATTCAACAGGAAGAAACGTTTACTGCAGTGTGCAAAACTATACTCAGCGACTAAAGTACCTCCTACACATTTCTTGCCCTTGATGTTAGTCGGAGGCTTAGATCAAAAGCTCTTTTCTCCGCAACTGACGGCTTTGAACGCTTTACGGTACCACGGCTGTGCAATCCTCCCAGCAAGACGAGCAAATAGCCTGCTTGCACGTTTCACACCACTGTATTTGACGTGATCCTTTTCGTTTGATCTTTACTTTCCCATCTTTTAAGAACGTAAAGACCAGCCGCAGAGGACGCAATAAGTTGCTGGACCAGAGATGCGCTTGTGTGTAGTTCGTTTGCTCAGCCTTCTAGCCTTGTGCGTGCCCAAATTTTATCGTTCAGCTGCGTTTCTGGAAAATGTTGCCACGAGCTTTCCTCCCTTTCCACTAGAGTCTTCGTCTGCGGGGGTTTCATTTCGATTAAAATTCATCACCCAGTCTTTGGCCAATAATCGCGTGAACGACCCTAACGACTGACACTGTGTGACTCTATGCCGCAGTGCTGAATAGCCTTTTAAAATTACTCCATAATTGCTATTCTCATCCGGAAGGACTCCAGCCTTACGTGCTTCAAAAAGTCTATGAGCGAAAGCAGCATTATTGGATTCTCGCTGATTTTGCGGCTTGCCAACGTTTTTAGACAGCGAGATACCACGTCGACCCCCCCTTTCAAATTGTTCCAATAGACAGCAGGGGTGAGCCGAATCATCCTTGCGGGAGGGATTGGCCTGCCGTGTTGTTCTACTTTTGCACGGATGTCCTGATTCAAATTGTAGTACGATATAAATGTGTAAAGTTCTGAGGTGTGAGAGTTTTTCAGAAGAGAATGGTATTCATTTCGAACCTTTGTGCTGTCTTCACCCACTCAACGAAAGTATGATACCCTCACGTAATCCATGGAGTACGTATAGTTGTGTCTGAGTGCTTCGGAGAATCAGATATGGCACATATATGGAATACAACCCTCAGTCATGCTTCCACCTGTCCCAACTACATATAACACGTCATTGACGGAGAGGTTTGAGGCGTAGTGCAGTACCTGAGCTCTGTAGGCACCGGTAGGATCAAGCTCCTTGAACAGTGCCGTGCTCGTTGGGTTCACACCCACATTCTCCAGGTATGTAACATTACCGTACTGTGCTGCCAATGAAGTCGCCTCCTGTATCGTTCTTACTGAAACCATTGTCTTCACCTCTACAGCAAATACAGAGACATCTTTATCCTCGTCAAATGCCGCCAGCACTGCGTCCGGACTATCTGCTAGCATGCTACAACGCCTGCTTTCTAGTAGACCTGTGCGCCGAATGTGCTTCACCTCAAAACCGTAGGCTTCATCCCACGCGTAATTTGATGCTCCAATTGGGCATCGATACGCCCCGCCGCTATTCATCATAAATGCAGGCAACGCCTTGACGATTTTACCCTCGTTTCTAGTGCCCTTTTTCATCGCTGCCATCGAGACGAGAGGCTTCATCACCCACGCGGTCAAGGACGCCTCACGGAACGCGTTGCTTACGGTGTTGGCGGCTTCCTGTAATACCTCGTCTTCAGCCAGACTCCCCCTTGCATCCACATCCAGGTCTACAGTGTTGGCCTGAATATCTGCTTTGAGTCACTGCATTGCCGCGAGAATTTTGGCCTTACTAGCTCGGCCCTCTACAGTCCTTTCCAACACGACGAGCATGGCCTGGAGTTCTGACTTTGTACAACTGTTCAGCCTTGTGGACGTTATGCCAGCAATCTTACGAGCCATTGTAGTCCTCGAAGTGCGCCCAGGTGCATCTGCCAACTTCAAACCAATGATCTCTAACACGGTTTCCCATTTGCCGCAAATGTGCTGCTGTACTTGCATGATGTCGTCAGGTAAGGCACTCGGGTGCTTTAACAGACGACATCATGCAAGTACAGCAAGGGGCGGCCGCCCCTTGAATCAATACAGCCCCACGTAGTAATTCTGAAAGCCCTTTCATATGGTAAACGTAATTACAGGCCTTGGCAGCCAAAAAAATGTGCCCGGTTCTAGATGTGAAGCGGAATGCACGAAGAAGGAACCACAGTGGGTCTTCAGACTGGAAAATAAGTGAGGACCCGCACGCGCGACAGAACTTGATCCACTCTACTCCTACCTAGACCGACGGGCAACCAGCGAGTGGAGGACCGAGTGGGCCTCCCGGCATCCCTGCACCCCGGAAGCTTTTCGTCGAATGCCGTCATCATCCCTTCCAGTTTGAAGGGCAGAATCCGCACGAAAAGATTCCCTACAAACGATGGCGAAGGCCCTAGACGGGAATAGCGTGCGGTTGTTATGGATGAGGGCAGCCACGTGCCCAGGAAAACGCTCACGATATAAGCAATCCTCCACAGCGCGCACATGCCGGCCACACCTGGCCGCTCCCTTCAAGCGCGCAGAGTAAACAGCGCGGCACCCCGTTTCTGAAACATTCGTACCTCTCTGTTTCCTTGAGATGGGTCCATCTCCAAAAACAAATGGAACCACAAGTCTCTCTTGTGTGTTGCAAGCAAAGTAGCGCCAAGGTCCGAGAGAAAATAAATTGTATCTTTAGAGTTATTGCCACGATCTGCAGCGAATATGGCCTATGGCATCGCACGGAGGGCCCCCGTTGTGGATGCTCCCTGTAGAGGTTGTACCAACCGTTCCCACGTGTGTAACAATTTCTCTCTGCACCTTGTGAAATGACAAGCAATAAAACATGGATTCAATTCTGAACAGAGCGCGTTACCGACGGGACCGAGACCTTTTTTCGGGTTGTCAAACTGTTGCAAATACGTCAGTTCAACCATGGCCCTGTAGTATAACCCCCAGGGGCTTTTTAGTTAGATTAGATCAACAACGGGATCCAACACTGCAGAGCCCGACACTCTACAGTATAACTGCGCGTAGCCACGTGTACCCCTCGGGTACAGGGCGCACGCGTGCACACGTGCACACGTGTACCGCGCGTGACGGAAGCGCACACACACGTGTACGGTCAGCTTCGATGGCTGACAGTATAACAGTACGGTCCGATCTGTACTACAGTAGTCCACTACAGTACTTCGGTACTGTAGTGTTATTATAGATTGTTTTGTATATTAAATATGGAGCGGACCGGCGGCGGTGGAGGAGGACAAGCACGGATTTGTCACCCACAGACCGTCAAGGTCCGACTTCCCGCGTATTCTAAGGTAACGCTTGCTAATTACCTTAGAGCGGCACCGAGCGCCGGTTGAGGACGCGCGCAGCACGCCCACGAGCCGGCTCCGCCTCCGCCCGTGGGTACTGGATCGTTAAATAGTACCGCGCAGGGCCGTCGAGGCGTCGAATCGCTCGCGCGTGCCCGCGTCCTCCCCGTCCCGCTCTACCACGCTACCCGGGCCCGCTGCCCAGTGTCGTTAACTGGTGTCCCGCTTCACCGCCGTCTTCCCAATCTACAAGGGTCTCGGTCGAACTGTGCATACACCCCTATCTCTGGGGGTGTTTATGCTACAGGCCCGTGACGCCATGCGGAGGTGATCGTCGTCAAGCGACAGTACGGTCGCACCAGGAACATAAACAAGTTCCCTGTTTATGGCCGCAATCTCGGACTCGACGTCTGTGACCAGATTCATTGTCCTATTTGCACTGCGACACCGACCTGTCGCCGACATGTCGTGCGTTGCCCGCCTATCCGTCGACAACAGAGCGCCCCCCATACCTGACCTTATCTTTCAGAACGGATTCCCATTTGATAAAAAAAATCACCTTCTTCGTCGTTGCAAACAGTTGTTGGAGAGGCGTCGTAAAATGCACATAAGACATGCTGGATGAAGAGACCGAGAAGCTCTTCCTCTTTTGTAGCTTTGTGCCATCGTAAATGTAGAACACGAGTAGCACTGTAACGGAGCTTTTCTAGCAAGCAATCCGAAACGAATGATAGGAGGAATTCAAGCGGAGTAAAATCGCCCTCGTCGTCCTCGACTTCTCCTCCTGTACCTCCATTAAAGCAGCTCTTCATTTCATCTTCAAAATAACATGGGCGTCCTTCAGGAATCTGCTCTCAAGCAGGTCGTTAACGTCATCTACCTGCACTGACACTTCTGCGAATGGATTATCATACGTCCAGTTCTCGAGTCCGCCTTTTCTTTGGGACTCGGCCCTTTCCTCAAGTTCCGCACTAGACACAGCGCAGCGTAATGAATTATTTTGGGCATTCTGCACGTCTTCCCATGGTCCTCCGACAAAACGTTTGTCGTCATAGTCATAGTATATTCTGCTGTGGATATCCCGACAGAGTGAGGGACCAGACTCAGCAGATGAGCAGAAGTAGTCTTTCATGAAGGCGGAACGTCGCAAGCCAGCCACTTCTTCAGTAGAGACAATAAGATCAGAATCCAAAAGTTCAAGGGATGAAGAGCTGCTGGAAACTCAAGAGCAAGAGAAATCAATATCATCTACATCATCTCCTGAAGCAATGGAGGCCGGAAATGAAATTGTATCAGCCCCCATTCTAATGTTTCATAGGACAAATTAGTTCCTTCTCTCTGTCTCTGAATGGGATGTTCATCACTACTTTCAGCCCGCTGAATCGTGACATACTCTGAGAATATTCGCCAAGCCAGGAGGGGAATCTTTGTGTGCCACTCCAATGTCGGTCGTCAATGTCTTCTGCAATGGGGGATTTTTGAAATTCGATCATGGCGTGTGAGGCAGTCTCGGGAGACACCGGTGACTGTGAAGGCTCAACACATACTAATACAGCAGCCTTTTGGCGTGCTTTGGGGATTGGCTCACCAGCGGTCGGATTGGCGCTCATCAGGTCGTTCACAGAATCACTAATATTTTCGTCCGGCTCTTCTGATGCTGCACATAATCCATCGCGTACAACAGGCGGAGGGACACGAACGGGACTCAGAAAGTCTGTGGAGACGTCCTTGTCCGCCATTAAAATATGGCATGAACGTTTTGGGGATGATGGAAAGAAAATCCGAAATGGCAATGTCAATTTGTCGGTTTTCTGAGGTGGGGATTTGTGATGTTGGAGATGATGGACACACAACTAGATGAAGTGCATTTAAGAGGGAGAGGTGAGCGACTGGTGGTAGAACAGTGCTCTCCGTGGTCTCAAAAGGGCGTCTCACTGATATCTAGATCCCATACCAGTTGTGATGTTGGCGACGGCGGAGGAGAGACTCACCGAATGAGATACACAAACAGTATCCCACTTCTTCCGGCCAATCATAATACGTTTGTGACGACGTAACAGTGGAAGGATGCTGTTCAATTGTTGGAAGCAGTGTTCCTTAAAATGTGCTAAATCGTCACAAACTTTTGAGACACCCTAAATCGTCTACTACCGGAGCACTGGGTTAAATAGCACTTCGGGTGAGAGTCAGTTGAGCAAATCGGACTGATTTGTTCGAGGCAATTTTGGCGGTGTTATAACTTTTGGCACTTTTTTGGTCTGCGGATGAAATCTAGCTAGTGTCTATTGGACAATGCGCCTCATTTGAGGATTTCGCCTCATATGAGGCGTTTTTCCGTCGCTGTTTCTGGCGTAAAGAGGGAGAACCGAAACCCATAGTTGCCGCGAAACAGTAACAGTAAGAGTAATAAACAATGTCCAAGTCCTTTGAAGGCACAAAGAATGCACTGTATTTAAGAGGATCTATCCAAAGCTCCGACACCCAGAAAAAATCCTCACAATCAATCAAATGGCCCCTGCCAATTCAGATCCGCGCCTAGTGCGAGGAGCGCACATTCATGCTCTCGCGACAAGAGTACTGAAGCACTCGGTAGCCAAAACCACTTCGGACTATCACTTCACAAGACCAATGCTGATGGGAAAGTCCTTTATGTGATCGTTTCACAGAAAAAGGGGCGGAACTACAAGCACCTAAAACGTTTGTTGCGTATGGACCCAACACCAAGACTGTCACGTTACCGCTAGGAAGTGTACGGTCAGGACCAACTTATATTCCAGAGCGTCAGCCTCGAGACATTTCGGAGGACCCCTTTTTTTCTTGGATTCTGAGTATCAGAAAATCGCCGACAGAGCAACAAATGTTGTCGAAAATGCTGTTCAAGAAACTCCCTCAAACAGGACCCCGCCGCCTCAGTTGTTAAATCCCCAGACCAGTGCCCCAAGTATCCCACAACAACACACAGTCAAGACCGACGATGAATTCTTGCCCCCTTCGTCACCATCAACATTGGAAGATGCCGAACATTTTGTTTTTGAATGCCATGACCAGCGCTGGAATTCTACCGCAGTGGACGACTGGGTCAATGGAGAAGTCAAGCCAATCTCCGGCCGTGTAAGAGGGCCTGAAGGATATTTTATGCAGGAGGGCAGTGCCCCTGAGAATATGAAGTTGCTGGACTATTTTTTTGATGTTTCCACTTCCACATTTGGCAAGGATGGTCGTTCTCACCAACAAAAAATTAAGAACAAATTGTCATAGGCCTACGACGTCTGGAGAAATTATTAAGTTCTTTGGTACGCTCGTACTCATGACGAGATGCAAGTTTTCTAACAGGCGAGATCTTTGGAGTACCTGCACGTTGTCACCTGTTCTCGGACAGCAGAAGTTTGGCTCAATCATGTCGCGTGAAAGATTTGAGATCATACGCAAGTTTTTGCAATTCAGTCAAGATAAAACAGACCACTGCTACACTGAAAAAACCCAATGGAGCCTTTGCGAGGAATTTGTTGATGCTATAAACGCTCACCGTAGAGAGCATGTCATACCGTCTCATTTCCTTTGTGTAGACGAGTCCATGTCCAGATGGTACGGTTTAGGAGGCTCGTGGATTGATGTCGGCTGCCCTCATTACGTCAAACTCGAACGTAAGCCAGAAAATGGCATGGAAATTCAAAATGTGGCCTGCGAAAAATCCTGGATCATGCTCGGGTTAAAGCTGGTGAAATCTGCTAAAGAATCTGACACTGTTCGGCAAAATGTCAACTGGAACAATGGCCGTGGAGTCTTACTGGAACTTTGCAAACCATGGTCTGATCGGGAGAGAATTGTTTGCGCTGATAGTCACTTTGCCTCAGTTGAGGCTTCTGAAGTTTTATTCGAGAACAACTTACGATTTATTGGGGTAGTGAAAACGGCGACGAAACGATTCCCAGTGCGGTTTTTTGGGAGCCAAAGGCTTTATGCTAAAAGAGATTTAAATATCTGGAGTCAACTGTAGAAGCAAACGGAGAAAATAAGAAGATAGTTGCTGTTTGCTGGCTTGATCGAAACAGACGAAACTTCATTGCTAAAGCCGGTCGTGTCGAAACGACAGTACTTCAGCAACGCATGAGATGGAGGCAGCACGAAAATGGAGCATGCCCTGTTGATATCGGCATCTCGATGCCAGAGATGATCGCGGATTATTTTGCGGCAGCCGGGGTCATTGACAGTCACAATAGACTTCGCCAGGATAGTCTGGACCTCGAAAAATCTGTGGAGGTTAAGGAGTGGTCATTTCGAATTAATTGTACTCTGTTAGGAATTGTGCTGACGGATTGCTACCTTCTCTATCATTTTGGAAACAGTGGGAGAGATTTACTCGATCTGAATTCTTTTTGGGTTTTACTCGGTACTGCAATGGTTCAAAATTCGTTTGATTTCATAGGGACCTGTCGTGCAAGTCATGTTGAGCGTGAAGACGCGATGGATGAGGAAATACGGACCGATGGCAGCGAGATTTATTTATCTCCCACAAAACAACGTTGGCGTACCTCCAGCGGAGAGGAGTTGGATCAAAGAAAGCAAGGACTGTGTTTTGTCTGTCCGAAAGGAAAGAAAAGAAGTCAACGTGGGTCTGTTCTCAGTGCGGAGTGAAGGAGGGAAGCGAAAGTTTTCTTTGTCATCCAAAGAATGGCCGTGACTGGTTTACGAGGCATTTCAACTTGATGCATTAAGTAATACAATAAAAAGCTTGAACGTTACATGACATATGGTTTGATAGCGACTGCACCGATGCTACTTCAATTCGTGCTGGCAACTATAGCTGTAGTGAGGCGGCCTGTAACGGGGTACAGCAGTCATGTTCAACTCTTTGACAGGGCGTAACTAATATTCTGACTCGTGAGAATGTTATTTTTCGGTCCTCAGATGAGGCTCATTTCGCCTCAAATGAGTGCAAAACGTCCGTCCAATAGACACTAGTGGGTAAAATTTGCCCTCATTTAATGAGCAATTTTGATTAAATTTGGTATTTTGCTCGTTTGCTACTGTGTTGGCGGAGGTGCTCTCATTATTACTATGTACAGTATGATACAGTACAGTATGTGAAGATACAGTACAGTGCACATGACAAAGCTTTCTTCAGGGGGCCCGGAGTGCGGACTCGTACACCATTGATCCGCCGTCTGTGAGTTTGCCAGGGGGCCTTCAATACCCCTGTGCTTGAAAATAGAATATTTCTGAAGACCTCAAAAATCAGTTTTTGCATACTACGAGCTCGCTTCGCCGCTAGCCTCCTTTGTGAGACTCGGAAAACGTTTTCCCAGAGACCCTCTTTCCAGCTATTGTCAAATCATTTTCAACAGATGAATACGACTGGAGTTATTTTACGTCAAAGAGAAAAAGTGGAGAACATTTTTCAAATGTTCTCCAAAATGCTCTCCAAATCGGTGGAGAACGTCTCCAAATCGAAGTAGATTCTCTCTATTTCTCTCTACGAGAAGAGGATCTACTAAATTCGTAGAATACAGAACATCGAAGAGACGTTCTACGACTTCTTAAGAAGAAAGTCACGGCGAAGCTGTGAGAAGGTACGGCTGTCGGGGGGGCGTGTGCAGGGGGGGAGGAGTGCACGGAGAAGCTTTGAGAAGGTACGGCTGTGGGGGAGGAGGGGCGTGTGCGGGGAGAGTGCACGGCGAAGCTGTGAGAAGGTACGGCTGTGGGTGTGGGGGGTGGGAGTGCCAATAATTAGTGTGCGGAATGGATGAGGAAGTTGAAGCGGATGACGTATATGTTGGTGTTGACGTGGCGAATGGGGTCGGATGAGGGCGGGGGACGGGGCTGTTCAAATATTAGAAAGTTTCATATTCAGCTGCATGACTGACGTGCTTTCTCTCTCAGAATAATTAATTCATGGCCAGGAATTGATGCTCGCACCAATGTTCTCTGTGTGTGCCATGTCTCCCAACACCTCGAACACAATGGCTGACGACAACAACTACACCACTGTACCATTTTTGAACCTCCTTTCTTTTGGAACTTCCTGTTCCGAAACGTTATTGTTTCAGAGTACGAGCATAGACTGCAGTAGGTAGCTCTGCCTTTAACCATTTCATGCGAAAGGTCACTATTAAGCCGGCGAAGTGCATCTGCAAGGCGGTTATACTTCTTAACTGCCGATGTGGGATAGAGGGCTCTTACAACTGCAGTTTGTGCTTCGCGCAAAGCTCGGTTCCCTGACTCTAGGCTCTGGCAGCGACTACCATTACCATGCGAGGCAACAAATGTTTTTTGTTCAATCTTGTACTCTGCTGCAAGGCCTTGCGCAAATGCGCGAAACGTTTCACATCCGGTTACAGTATGGCGGAGATTTTTATACTCTTCACCAGTAGAGTATTTCTTCATTACAGGTGGCAACTTTTCTTCATCCCTTGCAATTCCAAGGCGATGAACTACGTCTGCGTTAGTAACCTGAGCCCATAAAAGCCGTCCTATAATGCTGACAATAGGATGTTCGCTGGTGTTGGTGTATGCTAGGGTTGTAACGGCCCTGCTAAACTCGTCTACACCGCCTTTTAAGGCGTTCCAATATACAAGCAATATGGGCCTTATCATTATGCTCGGAGGAATGGGGCCGTGTTGTTGGACCCTGTCCTTGTAGGCGTGGCAGAGACTATCTAATGACGCCCAAGTATGCATATCGGATGCATGACTGGCGGATAGTGTATTGTTGTATTCTGCTGGAATAAAATTGGCTTCCCTTCCGACCCAAGCAAATGCACTCACACGCACTGCGTCCATGAACATGAGGTAATAGTTTCGTAGTTGTTCCGAAATATGCAAAAGAACTGCATATATCACCTCACCCACTCCCCCCTGCTATCCTTCGCCACTATGAATAGAACTTTAGATATGCCGAGGGTAGCAGCGTGATGAATACATTGAAACCGATAGGCAGTCCTGGGCATAAGTTCACGAAAGTACTTATCCACGCCCTCGCTCCTGCCAATATTCTTTAAGATAGAGAAAGTGGCAAACCTTTCTCTTATATCTTTAGCATTGCGAATCATGTTTGGAGTGGTCATAGTCTTAACCTCAATTGAGGCCACGAGTGCTTCAAAATTGTTCGAATAGCCCAGAATCTCATCTGTGCTATCGGCCATCATGTCAGAGCTTGGTGAGCCTATTAGGCCTACGCTCCTGATATACTTTACTGTGTATGAGTCCCTCTCACAGAAATTTATAGACTGACCTACAGTGATATTTGAGGCTTGGTTCGCTTGGAAAAATTGTGGTAAGGCCCTCAACACCTGCATCTCATTCAGGGTACCTTCTTTCATCCCTGCAGTGGCAACCGGGGGCTTCATTGCCCAGGACTCTGAAGAGGCTTTTAAAAGCTCCTTTTTCAGCTTGACCGCCTTGTTATTGTACAGTGTCATCTCATTCTCACGTGCTAAATTCCGAACAGGCAAAAATATCTCCCCTCGACGAACGCAGTTCTGATGTTAGATACATCTAGATATCAGGTCGTTCTTGCGCAAAGAAACTCGCTCCCGCCTGCCTACAGAGTTCAATGAAGAAAGTATCTCCTCCTTGCGCATTTGGGCTACACTAGTAGTTGTTGCTGACAAAAAGCGTTTAGCTGTGCAGATCGTGATCTCAACATCTGTATCACGATTGGAAATTCAAATAGTTGCCGCCATGCCCTTCCATTTTATCATCAACTCTTCCTCAAGCCTTTTGATGTCATTTGTGAGAGGTTGTGTTCCAGCCCGTAGTGTGGCGCCCCGGAGTAGGTGAGATAAACTAGATATACTCGAAGTATAGTTCCGGGCAATAGCACCAATAAAGTTGCTGGCAGTTCTTGACGTAAATTTAAATGCCCTGGCCAAGAACCACCCTGCGTCTTCTGCCTGAAACACTGTGTATTGGCACAGCCTCCCCAGTAACTGCACAACTTTAAGTACAGCAATATTTGATAGTGCCTTTTCCTGCGTCGATGGATTACGCAAAAAGTATCCACCACCCTTGCCTTCTGGACGAGCAACTCTATTGTCGAAGATGAGTTGAAAATTTTCGACTGCAGCACTATCAAATCTATGCCTGAAGCTATTCTTCGGAATGAGGCAGTACTGGTGTGCCCAAAATCTAACAGGGTCGTTGCTGTACACTGCAGCAATACGGCCTGAGTAGCTTTCTCTCTAGACCGAAGCTTCAATAGTACGACCTTTGCTCCCACAAGGTGTCCTTTGTGCACTGTATATCGCCCTGCGACCCTTCTCTGCCACAAACATCCCATATGTTTCTTTCTGATAGGTCCTTCCCCAAAAACAAATGGGTAACTTAAAGAACGCTTATGCGTTCCAATGCTGCTAGCTCCTAACGTCTCATTCAGAAATGAAATTGACTCAACCTCGTTACAGGCCCTGTCGGCATCAAACAAGGAATCCACCGTGGGCCTCAAGGCCCCAACTGTAGGTACACCCTGAAGCAATTGGACCAATCTGTGCCTAACATGTATTGCTTTTTCGTGCGGACGTGAGTAGTGTGAGGCAATAAAAGCATGAGTTAATGCGGAGCAGGCGGCATTGTTGACAGGTCCGAGGGCCTTGACGGGGTTGTTCACATGAGATAGATAGGCTTGTCAATTGTACAACTGCTTTGGAGCTTAATCGGCTGTGATCGTCATCAACGGAGTAGATAGTGACACCTTCCACATTCACAAGCCTTCCGTTAATGGCAGCCAGCTCACCTTCCATTTCATTGATCAGGGCATTGCCGGCGGTCGGTTTGTTTAACCAACGATATGCCATCTGCTCGCATGCCTCCCTTAAAATTTTCGTCCCGGATAGAGCACTCCATACCTCATTATACCTTTTACCCGAGATTCCCTTTTGAAAATAGAATGGTTCGTTCTCTGGGGCAGTTATTGTAGACACACAAGCACCGTAAGATGCAGCCAGTTCGTGAAGAATAATGATGCCTTTCAACTCAGCCGTTGAGCAGGGCAAGCGCATGCGAGAGATGAGTACTTAATGTATAAACGAAGTTTCTCTAACAAATAGAGCGGCAAAAAGGCATCGAAAGCCTCCACTCGGCCCAATCGTTCTTCTGGAGACTGCCTTCCTGCCAAACCAGGGCGCTGCTGAAACACATTATCTAGGATAGAGTTCGTTTCTCTCACATAGGGAGGGTACAAATCGAGATCAACTGTGTCGACAGTTAAAGTAACTGGCTTAAAGGCTGGGGCATACGTCCAGGAAGGGAGGCCTCTATTAGACATTGTGGAATGCTCATCGTCCACGCGCGGCCTATCAGGTGGCGCTAAGTTGTGCTCAACACTCAGGTCATTGTCATCCCCATTCATGAAGTCACTTTCTACTACAGTACCAACACTGTCTTGAAATAAAGATGAGTAAAAGTCCTGAATCACACGGCGACGACCATAGTAATGATTTGAACCCCATTGATTGGTTCGACCCCTCGTACATTGGCAAATCGCGGCAATTTCCTCTTCATCTATGTCTGAAATTGATGCATTATCGACGGATTCATCGCCAGAGACGGACGCCGTCCGCTGAGAATCGATCTCCTGCGAGAATGGGCGATCATCAGATGATAAAGAATCGTCATTGACAGGGTTTTCATATGCGTACTGCATGGAGAGGTCATCACAGACATGGCTTTCACTGTCCTCGGGGGTTATGGGAAGGTCATCTTCAATTGACGGCGGGGGACGTGATGACGGCGATGCGTGCTGAAGCCGCGCCTCAGCCTCCAGACATCGAGTGCGAGGTACGAATTGAGGGGCATTCGTGGGATGGCGTGCAGGCTCACAACTTGCAGGGATGCGTAGATCAGGCTCTTGTTGACAGTTGTCATCGTCATAGGATTCTTCTGGGAAAATCCTATGACGATGAAAACTTGGCGAGGCAGCGCCAATACTGTCATCGGCCGTTACTGACAGCGGGAACCGATCAGCGGAGGACATAAGTAGAAGGCGATCTGAGAGATGGCGGAGAACTGGGGAGAACTGGAGTAAATTAGAGAACGTTCTCTGGATGGAAGTGACGTCTTCTACTTGTGGAGGGAATTTCTCCTGGAGAAATATGAGAACATTCTCCTCAAATATTCACTTTTCATCGAAAATAGATGGTAGATTCTACTTCAATATTTTTTTCTATTTCTGAAAGTAGAAGGAAAATCATCTACACCCGTTAAGTGTAACTAATGTCACCTACATTAAATTAGATACAGATTTTCGCGTTCTTCGAATTCATTGTAATGTTACTAACAATATTAAAAGGTAACATAATTTTATGTTCATCCAGCCCAAAAATCGCTTTCAGAAACAATTAATGTAAGTAACATTATTTTCGATAATGAAGTCAAGCAGCGATCATGAACACTGTGGCCTAGTGGTTAAGGGCTACTGTACACATCATGGTCGAATACGTGGGTTCGATTCCCACTGTGGCACAGGAGCGTGAACTAAAATCGCATTTCAGCGAGTCAGTCCGGACAAGGTGTTGGCATACGGAGTTGGACTTTTATTCGAGGAATCACATTGATTACAATTAGAGGGTATATGCTCCGCACCCTGGAAGTGTGGAATATCCAGCATGGTCAATGCCTGATGAGAGTTTAAGTCCTAACGTCACTCGATCCAGCGCATTCTGTATCGTCCGAATGTCAACACCGGGAATGCTGCAAGCAGGAACGGACTGGTGGTTCGTGTCACAAGTTTATATTTTTTGCTCACAAAATTAGCTAAGTCATTTCATGACACATTACATCATGCAGAGACGCTCTCCCTAATTTCTACAAAAGAATCTGGATCTTGTCCATCGAAATTCTCGCGATACTTGCTGAAGATATTTTGCAAGTGCGGAAACAATTGACGAATCTCCCAAAGGCCGTTGCTTTGTTTGGCCAGTCCACATCGTATCATTGCCTTTCTCGCATATGTGAGGCCTTCGTCATCGCGCTGACGGGTAACTTCCCTCACGACTTTGGCCGCCAGCTGAAGAAAGAACCGTTTACCCGGATTTCGGAGGAGCCCCGACGAGCTGCCGTACGTTCTTTCATTGTCTAGGTTCCGAAATAGAGCTGCTTTGTGCTCCTCCCATAGGTTGCTCCAAACCGCTTCCAACTTTTGAATAAAAAACGAATCGGCCGACTGCAACAAATCGGTTGCGTTCGCTGGGAAGAATCTTATCGTCGTGTTGATTTTTTGGAGCGCCTTTTCAAGCTGTGTCGTTATGGCATGACCTCCACAGTTGTCCATAAACAGAACCCTCTGGCGGCCGTTAGCAAGCGGGCCAATGGCGCGTCTCTTGCGCAACCACAAGTTCATAACTCGCTTATCGATCCATCCCTTAGGGCCAGTCCGATAGCTGACTCCCGGCACATCATCTGGTAATCCCCTGATCGGATAGTTGCTGTCCCTGTTCTTAAACATGAGAAAAGGCATCTCAATCAGCGCGTCGGGGCCGCCAGAAATTCGTACCATCAACGTCATACCCTCCCCTCCGGACGTTACGTCGGCATATTTGACATGCTCGTCACCACGGAAGCCTAAAGTACGACCATTATCCATATTGAAAAGAAAATGCGTCTCATCAGCATTCTCCACATTGCACTCATCCAGTTGCCCGGATTGAAACTCTTTCGTAATGGTGCCAGGAAAATATGCAACCCTTCCATCAATATTTTCCTGCCCCTCAGGTGAGATCTGGAGTTTCCCTGTCTGCCGGCGTGTTACAATACTATCACGATTCATGAACCTCTGAGTCTAAGAGGGTGTGATGAGATCCTTGATCAACTTGTCTTTTCGCCCACTTCGCATCTCGTTGTGATATTCCTCCTTTTCAGAATGTGCAATGAGGTCCTTGGCAAGCAGGCTGAGAGTGTTGGCTGAAAACTTGATACCGAGCTTTCGAAGCTGCGCAAAGTCGTCGAATAGGTCATGTTCCAGCGCCTGGACCCATACAGAACGCTTTCGTCCTCGTCCGGCTCTAGCTTTTGTAAAAAGCCGTCGCTGCCCTTGCTTCGTTACTGCAGAAACGGAAAGTGCGGTAGCACTGTTTCGATCTCTGCAGGGAGCCAGATCCGCTACGAAATCCACGTGCTCCTCCCACAACCTTTTTGCGCGCATGTAGTTCGCCGAGTGTCCAGATCGGAAGAACTGGGGGAACTTCCTGATGGCGTTGGTCTGCATGCGTTTATCGTTTCCGCAGCGTTCCCTTTCTGCAATCATCCAACGCGAGATCGTAGCTCTCTGATGAAGAGAAAGGACATTGTGCTTTGTGTGCTGGTGAGCAGGTCGCGTTAGGTCGTCGTCCGTAATGGCTCCTGAAGAAGACTGAATGTTGGGTTCTTGTGTTTGGACGGCGTGGTGTTGATATAACGGCGGCGGAATCGGTGTGTTTGTAGTCTGCGGACGTGTCAAACGAGTTGCGGTAGCATTGGATAGAAAGTTAACGATGGGGGAGCCTGAAATGGGCATGTTGATGATCAAGGTTGGAATGGACGAAGGCAATGGGGGTGGTGTTGTACGAACTAGACGTGTTGCCGCCAATGGAGCTGTGATATCAGCGACGGAGGCCGCCGGTGAAATGTAATGTTACATTATTAATGTCATTAATAACAGATATCACAGAAATATAGTTGGTAACATTAAATAATTTGCGAGGAGAATGATGACTTGCATTGATAATGTTACAAACATTATTTGGAAGTAACATTAATATTTTGGTAACATTAGTTACAGTTAACGGGTGTACAGTACTTCGGAGCACAGGGATACAGAGCATTTCATTGACGGTTAGTTACAGTTAACGGGTGTACAGTACTTCGGAGCACAGGGATACAGAGCATTTCATTGACGGTCTGAGCTGAAGCTGTAAATCCGGTCCACGTGTAGTGTCCGGGAAGAGCTCAGCGATGCATGCACACCAGCGTTGGCTGTAATGGGCCGTTTATAGATATCCCGTTTACCCCGCCCGCCCCACCCAGCTTGTTTGCTACCTTGTCCGAACGTTTACCAGAACCCATCCTCACAAGCATCCGGCGACCTTCCGCTATCCCGATCTGCCGCCATCCCCGACCCCAATCCACCCCCTTCGCCCGCGATGGACAAGTCTACGACTCCCGTCGCCTCCCGGCGCTCGAGCGAGGGCGATAAACCTCCCGCTGATGAGAAACCCATCATCAAAACCGAAGTCATGATGATATCTAGTTCCCCTCAAAAGTTGCTGCCCTCTCCCACCAAGATCTCCCTTCCCCCCATGCCTCCCTCGACACTAGTCGGCAACTGGATCTTGCATGAACATTCCTTTGCTCCCCAGCGCGAGTACTTCATGTCCTTCTGCGCGCAGCTCTCCCGTCGCCGTGTAGTCGACCATCTCATGAGCTTCCGCTTTCCTCAAGAGGATATCGAGCCCGTTGCCGTCCATTATTCGCGTCTCGCGCTCGCCGGCGGACCTATGGCCGCCCTGTTGCGCGAGAAGAAAGAGGAGGATGTCGTCATGGGAACCCCGGGACGGGAAAAGGACAAGGAGAATGACAAGAGCGATTCCTCGAAAAAGGAAGACGGTAAGGGCAAGCCAGTCGAGAAGGATGTGTCTTCAGAGAAGGAGGCCAATGAGAAAGAAGCGGACCCCATGCTCGACGACGAGCCCAGTCTCGTCCGCACCCCGGATTCCCCGCCCCGTAAATCCCCCGTGCTTTTATCGGACGATGACACCCCGCGCGTGTTTAACATCATTGTCAAGTTTCTGTATTGCGAGGAAGTCCAATTCAACTATCTCACCTTTCAGGAAGTTGTCCAGCTCGCTGTCGCCGCACACCGCTGGCAACTGACAGATCTGTATAACGCCACTTTTGCTTACGTGATGGATCAAAACCTCCTGGCCGATGGCCTGGGGATCCGCACTTTCATACCGCTTGTCAGCCACGCGGAAACGCCCGAGGCCTTCCGGCGCTACTTTTGCATTGCCGTCGGGCATCACTTTGACGTGTTGTACCCTCGGCTGAAGGCGATATCGCTGACAGAGTCGACAGCACCGGTCTCACTCTCCGTCCCACCGTTGTGGGATGTTATTGTATCACAGAACATGCTTTCGCATGTTATCCATTGCATCGGCTTATATTCCGAAGAGTCCTACGACCAGTATCTACTCGACGTTGTTTTGCGCTACTATGAACCCAAGAAGGGCTCCATGGATGAGGAGCTGCAGGGTCTGTTGTCGCAGCTCAACTGGGACGAGATAGAGCTGTCGGAGACGTTTGCCTCTGATGGTCCCAGCAAGAATTGGTCTGCCCGTGCGATTCGCATGGCTGCATTGGCTTCCTTTGATGCGCCGCAAACGCAGGCGCTCGAGGTGCGCATTCCATGGAACATTCCGCTGCAAAAACTGCTCAAGGAAAACACGTGGAGTTTCCAAACGGAGCATGTCCTGTGCGGCCCCTACGTTTGTTACTTGCATGTGAGAAAAGGGACTGGGCCGGAGGTTTCGCTGTTCGTGCACATATGGTATCGCGATGGAAAGCCGATCGGCGCGGATGCGCGCCATGAGTCGGTTCGCGTGAAGTGTCGGGCGACAGAGCGTAACTGTCGTTGCGATTCTGGAAGGCAGTGGTCCAATACTTCGCACGGGTTCCTAGAAAATTTGAGCTTTGAGGGAAAGCTGGAGGGGTATCCAGGCTTGGGCTGGAGTCAGTTTTTGGAAGCGAAGAGGATAGAGGAATGGCGAACGAGTCACGGGGAAGGATGCGGGCTCGCCATAACGACGGTGCTACAATTCATGCGTCCCAAGAAGCAGTTTGAAGGACCCGCCAGAAGGAGCTTGCGCGCTCCTTCTCCGGGACGCGTTGTTAGCGCTATTCAGAAGAAACATTCTCGCCCATCGACTAGAATGAAGCTGAGGGAGTCGAGGTAATAATTTTACTGTTAGTTTTTCCAATCAGTTATGTCCTACAGTTTTTGTATTCATCTCCTACGTGTTATCATCTCCTACGTGTTAATTACAAACTGTCGAGTAACTTGGGGTGGCCGTGCAGGTATGATAGGTAAGGTTGAGAAGTGATCATCTCAAACCTAGAAGGCATCTCTCAGTTGTCTCAGGTGGTCAGCAGTCAGAGAAGATTTTTCTTGTACCGCATGTGCATAGTGGAACCGTGCATGTGCAAAGTTAGACGTTCCAAGGCAAAAGGGCAACTTTCAGTGGGGAATGCCACGCCCAAGGCATGGATGACTAAAAAGTGAACATCTTCACAGCGATACTAAATCGCTTAGTGTAGTACATTTTACCTGCCGGAGGTTCCCGATGATATAACTGAGTTTGCAAAGGCGTCTTCATTATCTCATATCGCGCTTGCACTGTACACTTTTCTCTAGAAGTAAAACATGAGTCGCCCGACGAATGGAACGAAACCTATGCTTCTGCCTGAATTATACTAACGACTGGCCACTTCTTTGTAACAGAACAGTAGTCTTCATGTCTCCCTCTCGTCCTTGAAATGTCTTTCTACAGTGGATGCACTCTTAATGACCGAATCAGTGTATCTGAGACTTTTTTCCATTCCCCGCTCGGCAATCTTGGCAAGGACTCTCCGCTTTTGACCAAAGTCTGCCCGATAGGCATTGAGACTATCTGTACATGTTTTGAGCTCCCGTTCGGCTATCAGAAGTCTCTCACGGCTTTCGTTCAACGTGCGAGACATGTGCTGCTCTCGATGTAAAATCGCTTCAGACCGGGCCTGAAGCTGCTGGCTGAGTGCTGCGCGATTGTTCCGGTATTCATTTTCCAAATTACCCTTTCTCGATTCTAAGAGAGAGAGTTCGTTTCTCAACACAATAAGTTTTTCCTCTACCTCATCGATTCGGTCCTGATATTTGAGGTTCTCCTCTTGCAAAGACGGAATCGCGTTGGCCGTCTGTTCCTTCAACTCTCGTAAAACTGGGAGGATGTCCGCTTCCACGTTCTTGGACAGAAGCTTGTCAGCTTCCGTAATGGCCGCGTCTCGCGAAATCGTAAGCTCCCAATCGATCGAAGTGGGGTCTATGCGTGGATTGGGGGAAACAGATTCGAGAGAAGCTGCGAGATTGTGGTATCGCCGAACGGCATCGTCCAGGACGGAGTAGGCCTCTGCCAGAAGCTGTTCAGATTCCCGCTGTTCCCGTTCGCATTGCGAGCGCTGGTCTCGTAGCTTCCGCAACCCGTCCCGCAAACGATCCTTGTCGGCCACCATCCGTTCTGAATCGATGCCCTTTTCCTCTTGTCTCGCCAAGGCCTCCTGCAACCTCGCCTTCTCGTCCAGTAGAATGGCGAGCTCTTTCTCATCGCTGTCAATGTCGGCTTCCTTGTCCTTGATTTTCTTTTGCACGTTATTGTTGTGCTCAATCAAGGAAGGTATGAGGAGCTGAAACTTGTGAATGTTGGTCTCCAGGGACGTGCGATGCTCGACAATAAGAGCGAGAGGCGACGGTTGGGTCTGGAGTGTATGTAGTGTGACAGCAAGCTCATCGCGGTCGGCTTGTATCTTTGCAATCTCGGCCTCGCGTTTTGAGCTCTCCGCCTCAAAGTGCTGACACAGGGCCTTGTCCAGGTCAGGAAATTCGTCGGCACCCTGCAGAAACTGAGAGTAGGCTGCGACCATGTTGTCATAAAAGATCTGTTGGCGGCGCTCGTTGGGGTCGAGCCCCTGGTCCGTTTCGTCGCGGGCGCGCATGGCGTCGCCATACTTGAGCAATCCCATTAGCCAGGTGAGAACACCGAGCAAACTAGGCCACGTATGGGGGGAGCCGACAGCGCTCAGGGCGCTCTTGGAGATTGTGAACGGGTAGCCCAGAGCTTTCAAGATGGCGGGGACTTCGTCCTCGAAGCGCTTCTGAAACGAAAAGTTGGGGTCGATGTTGCGGACGAGGAAGAGAAAGATGTGCTGAAAGTCGCGGGAGCTGGGGTTGGTGAGAATCTTTGGGGAGATGGGCTGCTCGTAGCCGTGGTCGATGACGTAGGAGATGAGGTTCTTGACGCAAAGTTGCATATAGTGCTTATCATGAATCGGGCGTGGGTCGGAAGGCCTTCCACGGGAATTGGCATAGGTCATGGAGGGACGCGAGCCGCGGCGCAGGTCGGATTTGGAGCCCATGACGGCGGTGGAGGTGGCGCGGCGGCCATAGCGGTTGTCGTCGTCGGGGTGCTTGTTATGGCCGCGGGATTTGGGGGGCCGCATAGCGCCGCCCAGGGAGGAACGTACGTTGAGGCCGCTATGGGAGACAGGGCCGAGGGTCGTGCGGCGCACGGGGGCCATCGTGTTGCGTCTCATGGCGTGGCGGAAAGTGGAATGCGAGGGTGTCGACTCGGCGCAAGGGGCGGGCGGGGGATCGAAGGAGGGGTAGGGTGGTAAGTAGACACATAAACTAAGCAGCTAATATGATTCGGGGAAGATGGGCTCAGTGAAAGGAGCGATGCAAAGGTGTTGTTGGCTCACCAAGGATGACGTGAAAGCGCAAGTGTGCATGGGGGGATGGTGTGGGGGGATGGTGTTTGAGTGGGTATGGAAAAAGGCGCGACCGAACGTTTGAAATTTCAAACGGCTAGAATTCGAGAACTTGTCTTACAGCTAGAAGACAGATGTCCCATGCTGAACGGACCGACCTTTTCGCCATGGACAACGTGTCCAGGTGTACACGACGTACAGCATTGATACGTGTCCGATGGTCCTGAGCAGCGGACTACAGTACGTTCTGCATTCGTCACCAGTCGGAAAAAAGAGCAGATGGAGCCCACCGCTGCACTCTGCCTCCCACGGCACTTGCCTTTTGAGTGTCCCTGCTCTCGGAAGTCGTCACCAACGGTTGAGCAGCTGCACCGCCGCACGGTTGCATTGCTACCTGCAAAATGGAAGATCTTTGTCCCCCCAACAGCCGCTTTCCCCCTTGCATTGGTCGTGTCCATTTGCCGACGCTGCTGTCCGCCGTCAGAAAATGCTTAGCTCGCACAATCCTACTGCTGCAACGGGACACCCGCATCTTCACATTTTCCGTAATTCCCGCACACCGCATGCCCCAAGACTGACCCCGATCGCTCCCACGTCCCCGCTCCCACGTCGGCGCTCGCCGCTCCCTTCAAATCGCCTTTCTGCTGCTTCTGCATTTCCCCGCAGATCACGATGCAATTGCCCCTTCGGCCACTAGCGAAGCAGCTACCCGCACTGCCTTCTATGTTTCAGCATCCCTGCGTACCTTGCCGGATGCCAGCAATTCGCCCAAGAGATGCGCCTCAGGTGCCTGCGTTTTGCACTCCGACCCCCACCCCATCCGTCTATCGCATTCAACACCTGTCATCCTGGTAAAACCAAACTATGTTTTCCCCGCCCCCCCCGCACCCCCTGTCCGGTCCCCTCTGTTAAATACAGACCCTACACGATGGCCTGCTTACCCAACTAATCTCCCCCCTGCTTCTTTTCTTTTCGGCACCCTCCCGACCTGCACGCCACCTCCCGTCTACGCCGTCTACAGTTCACGCGCAATACCCGTGTCCCCTCCGATGTGCTTCTCCGGTGCGGTGCTGCTGCTGCTGCACCTGCTACTGCTGCACCCCTCCCTTATGCTATCACAGCCTTTGCATACGCACGTCTTCACCCTCCCGCGCGCCTGCACGCCTCCCCTCTGCCGCCATCTTGCACGTCGCGCGTTGCGCCACGCCGGGTGCCAGGCTATCCTCGAGCTGCAGCTGCTACAGATGTTCAAGGCGTCGTGCCCGGACGCGGCGGTGATGAATCTCTCTCTAAGCCGGCGTTTCACGGACGTGGCGCGCGACACATCGCTGAGGCTAGCCTCGGACACCTCGCCGCCTTCCAACAAGATGCATGACGCGAACGACGACTTCGAGCGCGTAGGGACGATGCGGTTTTCGCGTGACGCTTCGGTGGGGTATGCCAACACGAGCCACGGCGTGGAGCGCGTCGCGCTGGACGACCAGATGCTGTCGAGGCGGTGCGCGCCAAGGCAAGGGGAGGGCGTGACGGTGTACGTGATCGACACGGGGTGTGCGACGACGCACGCGGAGCTCTCCGGGAGGGCGACGACAAGGGCTGCGCCCGGAAGCAAGTTTGGGGATGGCGAGGACGACCACGGGCACGGGACGCACTCGGCGGCGCGTGCGGTAGGAAAGCGGGTTGGGGTGGCCTCGCGCGCGAGGGTGGTGTGCATCAAGGC
>NW_005179249.1:740691-741975 GCF_000350225.1 Chondrus crispus
GCGTGCGCGTTTTCGCCGGCAGGGGCGCGGGGGGCCATGGCGGTGGGGGCGGTCGGCAGGGGTGGGAGGGTGGCGAAGTTTTCGAATCGCGGCGGGTGCGTGGATTTGTTCGGGCCGGGCGTGCATGTGTGGAGCGCGGGGAGGGGCGGAGGGTATGCACGGGCCAGCGGGACGAGTATGGCCGCGCCGTATGTCAGCGGGGTGATGGCTTTGCTGATTGGGGAGGGTGTGGGGAGGGTCGGAAAGGTGCTCAAGACGGTCAAGGTGGCGCGGGGGGTGGGTGGGGTGTGTCGGTGGCTGGGGGAGAGGAGGCGCAGGGCGGAGCGGAGAAGTCGGAGGTGGGGGGGAGGTCGGGGACGGGGGGGAAGTCGGGGACGGGGGGGAGGTCGGGGACGGGGGGGAGGTCGGGGATGGGCAGGTCGGGGATGGGCTGTCGGGGAGTAGAGGCGGAGAGGATTGTGCGAGATTGCATGGAATCCCATTTTGGTCCGACCTCTTGCTGACAGCTGTGAGGACTTTGTTCCGGTGCTGTAATGCCCCATGCGCCAATAAAAATGCACCCTTCCAGCCGATGAATTTGAATTTGACAGTGGTCAGCGAGAACGGCGTTTGCAGTCGGCCCGGAGATCACTGTTGCTGTATGATACATGAACATGTACTTGTACATTGTGCAGTAGAATGCGAGCTCCTTTTCGTTTGCGGCTGTGTAATGCAAACGGCTCTAAGGCCCTATGCGCCAATGAAGATGCATAGCTTGTATATTACAGTGCCGAGATTTGTTGCATATGGAATTGAATAAAAACGCGCCAAGTGGCGCGTAGCCTTGGGCTCGTGTGGCTGCGACGCCTCCGCCGTTTGCAACGAGCGGTTGAGCAGCGCTTGCCGCCGCGACGGCGGCCGGTGGCCAGACTGACCTCCGACCCTCAACCACCGCCTCTGTGCCTCTCCTGAAACCAGCGTTCTTTCCCGCCGTCACCTCCCCCCCCCCCCCCACTACCTGTATACAACGACAACCTTAGTTGTCTTCCCACACTTGTACCCCGTCCCTTCCCCCCGAGCTCCTTTTGCTCGCCCATGAACGTCACTTTGCTACGCACGCTGTCCCGCCCGCTTTCCCGCCCGCTTTCCCGCACCATGACCACCCTACCCCGTCTGGCGTTTCTGCCATCTATGGCCGTATCGCGCAGCTCTTTCCTGCCGCGCGCCCGCCCCATGGTCATGCCGAAGACCCTTGTATGGCGCGCCCCGCCTCTGTCGCGCGGCCATGCCTGCGCGGCCACGTCA
>NW_005179249.1:742033-764985 GCF_000350225.1 Chondrus crispus
AGCCCTGAGTCGGACGTCGGCTTTGCCGAAGCCACTACGCTGGACCCTGCCGCTGCCCTCTCAATCGACTTCGACGCCCCTGAGGTGCCGGAAGAGCCTGAGGTGCCGGAGGAGACCGTCGATCCGTTCCGCACCAAAGCGGGAAAACCCATTATCAAGGACGGTATGGGGCCCCCGTTGGAGTCCTTCCGCCTGTCGCCACGCACCATACAGATGCTTAAGAAGAATGACATTACGCACACGACCGAGGTGCAGGCTGGCACATTTGATCTGCTTTTTGAGGGCAAGGATATTATTGCAAAGTCACGCACGGGGACAGGGAAGACGCTCGCTTTTGGGCTTCCGATCATGGAACGCCTGGCGATCATTCGGAAGGAGCGTGGCGGACCCAAGCCGAGAGGTGAAGGCCCGGGATGCATTGTACTCGCGCCGACGCGCGAGCTTGCGAAGCAAGTGTCCAGGGAGATGTCTCACTTGGGGCAAGGGCTTGGCTTGTCTGTCGAGTGCTTCTATGGCGGTGTTGGTTACGGGCCGCAGGAGAACGCATTAAGGAGGGGTGTGGATGTCGTCGTAGGAACACCGGGAAGGATCATGGACCACTTGAACAAGGGCAATTTAAGGCTCGATAATATCTCGTTTGCCGTTCTTGATGAAGCAGATGAGATGCTTAGTATGGGTTTTGCACAGGACGTCGAGACGATATTTGAGACGCTGCCGCCTGAGAATGAACGTCAGGTGATCTTGTTTTCAGCGACAGTGCCACGGTGGGTGAAGAACCTTGCCTCCCAGTTCCAGAAGAAGGACGTTGTGACGTTTGATGCTGTTACATCCGGCTCTATGGCGTCAACGACAGTGCGTCACTGCGCCGTGCGCGTGCCAGAGCGAGATGAGGCACGAGCGGGACTGCTGGCGGATGTGATTGCAGTGCATAGCCAGGGAAGGTGTGAGGACACAATCAAGCGTGGACCGAGTCGTGCGATCGTTTTCACGGAGACCAAACGTGAGGCGGACGAGCTCGCTACGTCTGGGTCACTGGATGGATGTGGAGCGGCAGTTTTACACGGAGATGTCTCACAAAAGCAGAGAGAAGTGACGCTGAGCCAGTTTAGGCAGGGACAGTTTCAGGTGCTGGTGGCGACAGACGTGGCGGCTCGTGGGCTGGATATCTCCGGTGTGGACGTTGTGATTCAGTATCGCGTCCCGAATGATGCGGAAAGCTACATTCATCGTGCGGGGCGTACCGGGCGTGCTGGGAAGTCTGGGACTGCTGTAGTGATGTACTCCGACCGTGAAAGTCGTAACCTTCGCAATCTCGAGCGCGAATGCAGGATCCGGTTTGACATGGAAGTGGCGCCAGCTCCGGAAACGGCATTGGAAGCGGCCGTGAACGTTGCGCTCGACAACATATCTGGAGTAGATGAGCGCGTGATCAAGCATCTACTGCCTCGAGCAGAAGAAATGCTTGCATCTGGCGCTGAGGATACGGCGGAGAAGCTGGCGGCGATTCTGGCGATTGCTGGGCGACGGACTCGACTCGAAGACCGAAGCATCCTAAGTGGGGAGAAGGGTATGCGGACTGTTGTGGTGTCTGGGGAACGGGAAATCTCGCCTGGGTTGGCGATGAGGTTCATCTCGGACCTAGCGCGAGCGGCGGAGACGGAGAGCCGTGTGGGCCTGATCCGGATGTGCAGGGATGGAAGCGCGGTGGTTGACGTAATTTCCGACGCGGCACTAGGGCTGGTGGGAGCGAGTGAGAAACTCGGGGAGGATGCGGAGATTAAGTTGCGTGTGGCGTCCGGGGTGCCGCAGTTGAAGGAGATTGAGAGAAGGGGCGGTGGAAGGTTTGACCGAAGGGGTGGCGGTGGCCGGTCCGGCGGAGGCGGCGGGCGGTATGATCGAAACGGCGGTGCTAGAAGAGGGTCTTACAGGAGTGACAGTCGTGACAGTCGTGGTGGTGGAGGTGGAGGTGGATATGGAAGGAGAGACGGCGGTGGAGGTGGATATCAGCGACGAGAGAGCGGGTATGGAAGAAGAGATGGCGGGTATAGTGGCGGCAGGAGGGATAGTGGAGGGTACGGGGGAGGGCAGGGAGGAGGAGGGTATAGTGGCGGTGGCGGCGGCGGTGGGTACCAGGGGCGGGGCAGAAATTCTGGGGGCGCGAGGAGAAGCGCCGACTTTTTGAGCGACGACTTCTAGAGGAATTAAGGAAAATGAGTTTTTGTTTGTTTTGTTAACGTTAAAAAGGAATGCTGTATCGGCGAATACTGTATCGAAATTGTGCACGTGTACAGGTGTTGACTGGAGGAGCGGGTAGAATTACAGCGGGGCAAAGGGCAAAGGGAGACTTACACGAGTGGCAAGGATGACGGGGAGTGGGAGGTGTGGCGGTGTGGCGGTGTGGCGGTGTTTCAGGGAGGGGAAAGTGCGGTGTATAAAACGAGGCGCGCCCATGCTTTCGCGGGGTGCCAGCCGCCCCCACCCGGCGAAGCGGGCAAGGCTCAAAAACTGGAAATTTTTGAATTCCCCGTTCGGCACTGTAAGCGATGGGCCGACGCAAGGGGACGTCCGCCTTTCCGGTGGCGCGCATCAAGAAGATGATGCAGTCGGACGAGGAAGTGGGCAAGATCGCCACCGTCACGCCGGTCCTGGTCGCCAAGGCCCTCGAGTGCATGATGGAGGACGTGCTCCGCGAAGCCGCAGACGTCGCCCGCGAGCGCCACACGCGCACCGTCACCCCGCTCCACCTCAAGACCTGCGTCGCGCGCAACGACGCCTTCGACTTCCTGCGCCCCATCGTCCGGCACGTCAGCGGCGACGAGGGTAAGCGCGCACGCTCGCCGGCCGACCGCCGCGCCGCCCGCGCGGAGGCCGGCAGCGCCGCCGCCGCCGAGCCGAAGAAGCGCCGCGTTGCCGCCGCAGACAAGCCGGACACCGACGACGTCGTCGCCCCGCCTGCGCCGCCCGCGCCGCCCGCACCCGACCAGCACCCGCAACACCACCCAGTCGACGATAACTATGATGAGGAGGACAACTATGACGAGGACGAGGACGACGACGCCGCCCAGCCACAGCCTCAGCCACCACAAAGTAAAGAGCGCGTGTCCGTGCACGCGCTCTTGTCTTAGCCCGAATTGTAAATGCACGGCCTTCCACTCTGTCAGCCGGGCAGGCTTACAGCCGCCCGCGATACCGCGCGTCTTTCTCTCCGTCCCGATCGCCATGCGCGATCTCCTTCGTAGTGGCCATCGCCACCGATTCGCCACACCTCCCACGCACCTCGCTCTCTTCCCCTACGCACGCACGCCTGCTTCCACTCGGCGCGGACGGCTCTCCCGCTTGCACTTGCGCGCGACATGGGCGGCGACGGACGCTTCCCGTACCCTAAGGAGGTGTGGTCGCCTTCCGGCGGGTGGTGGGCGTTTCCGCGCGCGTGGCGTGCCAATACCGCCGCCGCTTTCGTTCTCACCGCCGCCTTGTGCGTCCCCGTGTTTTACCTGTCGGAGAGCAAAATGGTACGTCCCCATCCCGCCCCACCACTTGCTGCCGCACTTGTAGCGGAAGCTAACGCTCCGCCTTGAGTCAACTCCCGCCTGTATCATGCGTCCACCGCGTCGCGAGTAGGTGCGCCACGGAAACCCCAAGGTCCGCATTCCCTGGCGCCCGGGGCTGAAGGTCGACGACGAATAGCCTTTGGCGCGGAATAAACGCCGACCGCAACGCTTGTGGTCAAAATCGTTTTAGTCTTTGCTACCTAGCCTACTTGGGGCCGATCATGTTTGCGGGCACCACCACCTCGTCAAATCTTTCCCCGGTCATCCCGTGCTCGATCGCCGAGGCGCGCAGCGTCATTCCCTTTTCGTGCGCATGCTTAGCGATCTTGGCCGCCTTGTCGTATCCGATCTCGCTGTTGAGCGCTGTCACCAGCATCAGGCTGCTGTTCAGCAGCTCGTTAACGCGCCCCTCGTCCACTTGCAACCCGGCCACGCAGTTTTTCCGGAAGGACTCTGCCGAGTCAGCGAGCAGCCGTACGCTGTGCAGCGCATTGTAGATCATCAGAGGTTTAAACACGTTGAGCTCAAAGTGCCCATTCATCCCTCCCACTGTCACAGCCACGTGATTTCCGACCACTTGCGCGCACGCCATTGTCACCGCCTCACACTGCGTCGGGTTCACTTTGCCCGGCATGATCGAACTCCCGGGTTCGTTGGGCGGTAGTTTCAGCTCGCCCAGCCCGCATCGCGGTCCGGATCCCAGCATCCGGATGTCATTCGCGATCTTCATCACCCCCGTCGCTGCCCCATTGAGTGCCCCGCTCGTCGCCACCACCGCGTCGTGCGACGCTAGCGCCTCGAACTTGTTCTGCGCCGACGTGAACGGCAGTCCTGTGAGCAGCGCCACCTTGTCCGCCACCTGTTCTGCAAACCCGACCGGCGCGTTGAGCCCCGTGCCGACTGCCGTCCCGCCGATGGCCAGCTCGTATACATCTGGCAACGTTGTTTCGATCCGCGTCACGGCCTGGCGTAGCTGACGCACGTAGCCCGAAAACTCCTGCCCGACTGTCAGGGGGGTGGCGTCCATGCAGTGCGTGCGCCCGATCTTGATGATGGTGTCAAACTCGCGCGCCTTGGCGTCAAACTCATTTGCAAGGGCAGTAAGGGATGGGATGAGATGAGAGGTGACCTCGCGGGCGAGCGCTATGTGCATGGCCGTGGGAAAGGTGTCGTTGGAGGACTGGCTTTTGTTGACGTGATCGTTCGGGTGGACGGGAGACTTGGAGCCCAATTCGCCGCCCAGCATTTCGATGGCACGGTTGGACACCACCTCGTTCACGTTCATGTTGGACTGGGTACCGGAGCCTGTCTGCCAAACGACGAGGGGGAAGTGATCGTCCAGCTTTCCGGATGAGACCTCACGGGCGGCAGCTTGAATGGCCTCTGCGAGCGAAGGGTCAAGGCCGAAGCTGCTGTTGACGAAGGCCGTGGCTTCCTTGAGGACGCCGAAGGCGTGGATGACGGGGGTGGGCATACGGTCAGTGGAGCGGCAAATGTCAAAGTTGGTGAGCGAGCGCTGTGTTTGGGCGCCCCAGTAGCGGGAGGTGGGCACGTCGACAGGGCCCATGGTGTCGGTTTCGGTGCGTGTAGAGGAGGTCATAGTGGTGCGGGTGGCGTGAAGGGCGCGCGTGGTGAGGGCAGAGAGGGGGGAAAGGGCGGTTAGAGGGCGGCGGAGTTGGTGCAGCGGGACGCTGTGGAGGAAGGCTAGGCCGCGGATCATGGCAAGCGAAGGACGTGGAGAAGGGCGAAGGTGAGGGCAGGGAGATGGCGGATGAAGTTTCAATGTCACGATGCTGCAGGAGCGGGGAGCAAAGAGACTGTGTTAACGGCGGTGCAATGCGGGAACGCGATTGGCTCGGATAGGTCTGTGGAACGTAGTGGGGGACCAAGCACAGTATTGTGCATCTCAATGCGATTTCGCGAAATCCACCATGTCGTGTGGTACTGTAGTGAACGGCATCCCTTTACGCGCCTCGAGGTGGCTTTAGCAGATAACGAAGACGCTCTTCGTTGTTGTTGTGCAGCCACGTGCTCAAAACGATACTTAAACTATGCTTGCACTGATTGGATTGATGTAGTGCTCCTTGCTCCTTGTTTGTTTTGGTAAGATTATGGTGGATTATTTCAACCTCTGTACAAGGTCTCATACAAATTGACTCTCCTTTCCGACTTTGGACGTCTATTTTGGACGTCTATCTCCTTCAACAGAGTTTCCTTTTGTTCAATCCCCAAACTAGATTGCGAAAGACTACATTCGAGGATAAGCCCAGCAGAATCCTTTTCCCATCAAGAGCTCTTGGACCTGCCATTCCAGAGAGTACACCTGCCTCGATGCGAAGATACCTGACCTATGGGATACTGGAAGAAGCACCAGATACCCACACTCGATCACTTCGAACAGTTCACATGTGCATTTAGTCACCGCTTTGCGCCATATCAAAACTATTGGCGAACCTACTGCCCTGTGCAACCCTGTTCCACGTCATCACAGAGGCTAATGAGAACCTCCCTCACAGAAGCCCTGAAGCCTCTCTATATATCCCATGCCCTACAGCATGAATCTTCGACTTTATTTTCAGATATGAGACGGGGACCAGGCACATGTTCGAAGGGTAGTACACCATGGGCCGACTCCTCCCCGATTAAACAAGCACCAGCACCACTCCACCCAGATATGAACACCCTGCCTGCAACATGCCGCCTTCATGCTATCGAAATAGTCAGTTAACCTGCACCTGCATCAACAGAGCTCTAATCACAGAGCCCCCAGACGAACAACCAGCTCATTCATCCATAACTCACCCTCACCGTTCGCGGCAAGACTTCCTTCCTGTGCATCCGGAGAGAGCCTGTACGTCCACGTCCAGCGGCTTTCGCACCCCGCTCGCCTCTCAATGCAGACCCATCAAGCCATGCCACAACCTTCGTATAACCGAGCAACCGTCTATATGACAGAAATCGAGATGCGTTTACGCTTCGAACGAAGAGATGCGCAGTGATTCACTCGCTGCTGTCCTAGATTCAATGCCCTGTCACCACGGTACCGTGAGGATCCGTGCTCCGTGCGTTTGGACAGCTCACAGAGAACAACAATGCCGGAATCGACGCAAGGGCAACTCGGCCTATGTTTGCGATGTCGCTCGCTCTACTAGCGCTATCTTTCGCGCTCACATCGGCTCTGCGCATTCTTTTCGGAGAAGATCAGGAGCTTCCGTAGGACTCTGTATCGGACTGCCGAGTCGCTACTAGAGTGGTTCGCCGGATGGATATGGTCATGTTTTTACATGGGTTGTTCAGTTGAAGGTTGGTCAGCATCGATGCATCACAGGGGTGTCGTGGGTAGGTGCCCATGGCATGCATTCCAGCTCATTAAGTTATTGTGTGGCATCCTACGTGATGACTGACATAGTTGCTATCTATTCCCCAGATGGAGGACCATATCACAATGACATTATGCCCAAAAGAGGAGGGAGAGCTCGCTAGCTTGTAAGGTATGATGGCTTTCCGGTCCGCTTGATAGTATACACGAGTTGAAAACGTATGCCGGGGTCGATGAGATGAGGGTAGATCCTTTGACTCAGTATCGAGATGCAGAAAGGGGTTGGTGCGGTGGCCATTAAGCTACGTACTGGTACGCAGCGCCTTGATGGGGCGTTGAGCCGATGGTGTCAACTGGTCTATCTGGAAACTTTGGTTGCCTGTGTAGATGCAGCAAGGCGAAGAGGCGAAACTGTGAGAAGTTGTTCAAAACGACGTTTGGGTACCTACCATTTAGCTACAATGAGGCGCGACGACACAAGGTGCATCTTAATGCAAGCCATTAGTCAACTTACATATCCAAAGCAATGGGCCTTAAGTCCTGCGATTCCTCAGACAAGGTTGTCGAGCTGGGAAGTGAGGGGAGGAACCGGGCCTTGTGAATGCGCATATTGATTTCCAGTTTGGTTATGAAGTTGGCGGAGCAATCGCGACTTTTCTGAAGCATGCGGCAGAAGGCGCCCATGTTGCGTGCAGAAGGCTGTGTGTTAAGGGGAAAAGGGTTGAGGAGGCGAGAGGAAGAAGAAGAAGGCGAGTTGTGAAAGTAGCAAGTACTTCTGGAGGAGGACTAGCCCCTTGCCTGCCGAACGCGGGGCTTGATGTCTTTATAGCGTTTGGCATATGAGATGGCTCAGTGAGAGACGCGGTCTTAAGGTCTGGGTGGCAGCCGTAGTTGCTCATGAAGATGCGACATGTCGCAGCGTGTCCTTCCGGTGAATGGCTGGAAAAGAGGACGGTGAGCATCGGTCATAAAAAATGCATAGGCACAAGATGCAGCCGCGGAGAGAGGATGGACCTCGTGAGAGCAAGGCTGTGGCAACGGAGGGATGCTCTTCGCAACCTATTTTCTCTTTGAGTGTACACATGATCATGGCCTCTTAAAAGTGCAAGAAGATATTGGGCAGAGGCCGGTGGCACGAAAGAGCCAGCAAATAGATATTTTTAGGGTTATTTCAGAGCCGCCTTCTCTTTTGGTTTAGTGGAGGTCATGTTTAATGCACATTCCGGAACTGTCTTGGGCGTGCGCTGTACACAGCCGTGCGCTGTTGACACTGACTGTACTTGTGGAAGAAGACTGTCGCCACTGGCCCAAGAATATATGAGTGCACCATGTACAGTGCAGTGCGGGCAACAATACACCTCTTTCTTTTCAAAAAAGCTCATCAGAGCACCCCTTGCATCGTCCTCCATATTTCTATGACGTGGGAAAACCTTTTTTACCGCCTCATCTTCTCTCGCTTTTTCCATACAGGCCGCACCAAACATGCCATGGCAACGTGGTGCCCCCTCCCATTGCCTTTCCCTCAGTGGATCACAGTAAACCATCGTTCACAACGACCCCCATGGAGCAGTGCCTTTCCCAACCGCAGTTGCCACTGTGCCGATGGCGCAGTAGGGGAGGGAGGCCGATTTTTCACAGGGAGTCAGTAACATGGGCGCATGCAGCATTTTCCACATACTTCGCTTTCGGGGGGGGGGGGGGGGGGGGGGGGTTGAGGCGGTTTGGTTTGAGATAGCTGCGTGTCTAACATGCTGTTGTCGGCAATCATGAAACAAGCGCGTGTTTCGTAAGTAGGCCGCCAGCGATGACAGCCGTCTGGATCCGCCTACGGCGACTATATGCACCTGCAGAGCTCTATGAACCTACATCTGAAAGTTTAATTCATATCTTCGTGAGAACTTGTCCTGTTGTACTACGCACAAACAGTAGTCAGACGAGCATCTCCTGTCAATACAACTGCACGTTTTTATGTTTTTGTGAAATAGCTATTTGCAGAGGACGGAGTCTCGTGCAACACCGCATTCTACCCCCCTCATCGGCACGCCAATTAAAACACTTGACGGGATGGATACCATACAATAGTTCATCTCTAAACTCCAAAGCTGTGGGGCAAAACAACAGTATAAGCCATTCTTGGCTTTGCATGAGCGGCAAGATCCGAGAATTCATTTTTCAACTTTCCTAATAGCAGATACCCTGAAACTTTCAAACAACTACATATCGACTCTCAGGAAACTAAAACTTTGCACTGGCCCAAGAGCAGGTGCTGAGGCAACGATGTTGACCGAAACGTGGAGATGAGCAGGGCAGCACCACATCAGAGAAAATATCTTACAACTCGAGGAATTCTAAGCCTGTCTCTGCGCAGAAGCGCAGCGCCTTTTTGCTTCCTTTGAAAACCGATTTCAAACCTTGGCCTCCAACTTTCCCGGCGACCGACGCTGGAGGCATGCCGTACATGGGTGGCCGCGAAGACCCTGCAGATGGAAAGTGGGGAGGCGGTATGTAGTCTCGCTGACGATGCTTTTGGCGATGGCGAGAAGGACTGTCGTCGTCAAAATACGTTCCCGGCGGATAGTCCCCGTCTGATAAGGCCTTGGTAGTCTTCTTTCGCGATGAACTCTCAGTCTTTCTAGACTTTGATTGAGAAGCACTGCCTTGCTTTGCTTTCTCTCGTGAAGAAGAATTCGAGGAATGTGGCTTTGAGGTCTTTGTTGAAGAAGACGACTTCGACGTGTTCTTTGACGGCGGCTTTGACTTAGAGCTTTTCGAACGCGAGGACGCGCTGCTACTTTTCCTGGGCGACGAAGACTTACTCTTTGAGCGAGAGGAGGTGGGGGCCATGGCAAGTATGACGCAAACGTGGTGTGACCTGCTAATCAGACTCTTGACTGTCCAGGCGTTACTTTTCTCTAGCCTTAGGCAGTGCCCAGTCTTGGCCTTGTGTTGGTTCAGAAGGATATGGGTCAAGGTTTGTGGCAAACACGTCGTCCTCTTCTCCTTTCAGGATGTGAACGCAATACGAACCGCAATACGAACTGGTGGAGGGCTGGCCCAAAAAATGAATGGAAGGATTTTGGGAGATAAGTTACCACAACAACCAGTAATTTCTCTACGATGCACAGAAGCAAATATGCAGTACAAGAATATTTCGCTTGCAAGCTTTTTGATCCATTCGCTGTGTCTACTGTGCCATTGGCTAAGGGTACCGTTACTTCATGCATGCATAATCTTCTTACCAAACGCCACCCTTGATCATAGGGTGTACAGCTCAGCACAGGGCTCGTTGCTTCATGGAATTCCTTTAAAGAGAAAATGGAAAAGTTCAGGGCGCCACATGGGCTACTTTAATTGAAAGTCTTTCATACAGAGACCTCCGCTACAAAATTTGGGTACAGTATCGCAGACAAGTCCAGCAGACATCACGGATCACGTAGAATAGTGTTTTACAGACGTCCCAGACACAGTACAACACCATGTATCTCGTTTGGTCTTCCAGGTGATTTTTCGTCTGCATCATCAAAGGGTATGGGACGTCAAGCTTGTAGAAATCGGGTGCTATGCCCACGTAAGAACAGACAAGCAGAACCGGTGACGGCAAAAGAAAACTTCCAACTCGACAAAGTGGCTTAATAGAAATAGTTGGAAAGCACACAATACCATCATGATTGCAGTCATATGGACTCTCACACCCCTCTGACAAATGCGATACATCTGTAACCGCAATCACAACCAATCAACTACAAAGTTGTTTTGGAAGTTGAACATATGCAGCATCGTGAGGCGTTTGTTCATAGCGTGGGACTTTGACCAAATCCTGCACACCAACTTGAGTAGTTGAACATTCTCGCCACGGCTTACGGCGAAAGTCCGGCACGCTCTCAAGTCGCATGCCGCAAAACACATTTCCTCTTTTTGTTCCTCCTGGAAGAAAGAACTCAAAAGTCTTCCGTCCAGCTTCGCGACCCGTTCTGATCGACAGGTGTCGTCCTGGTATGTTTCTCATAATTGTTGGAGGGATTTCTTAGGTGTTTTTCTACTATCGCATCCTCGTTTGATGGTCAATACACACCATCGCGAGTTTCATCAATCGCTCAATTACCATCCTGTAAGTGCTTCCGCAATTCTTGTCTCTGATCAAAGTCTATTGCCTCTGCAGACAGCAATGTCTGATCACTTTAGTTGCCCGCCCATGTTGCCAGTGCAACAATCCGACTTTGCTTCTTTTTTTTTTCATGCCAGAGAGGATTGCTGCATGCCGCTACAGTATTCGCTTTGAACTGTTTGGCTGTCACGTACCGTCTCTACAAGGGATACCACTGGATCCCTTCACACATATTCGTGCTTGTCGAAAGTATCATTAAGTTGGGCATGTCCCGATTCATTTGTTGTCGTAGCGGGGGTTTGCGGTCGTTGCGAGAAAGTCTTTCGGTCATTCGCAAGATTCTTGCAGAAGACAAGGATAAACTCTGCAACCAAAGAAGCGGGAAAAAATGGCTCGTCGATTCAGATATTCTCTCACACTCAACACAGGGAGCCATTTTGCAGACGAAGAAAAGGAGCAGCCGCAGAATTGTTATCGACAGCCGTTGCAGGTTGTTGCAGGTTGTCACAAGGGATTTTTTGTCCGTAAATCAATCTTGACAAGCTAGCTTCGGCTCTGCTGTTCTAAGCGGCTTCACAAACTACGCTCGGGCGAAACAATCCGAAATTTACTACGGAGCGAGTGGCCGTTTTCTTGGCATGGGTCCAGACAACGTATGGCAACTTTATTAGATAAGCGAAAGAAAGATGGGACTGTTCAATGGTCTAGCTGCATGTTGGAACTTGTGCAAGGATGCTAGTACGACTGACATTCTTCTTGGTGGTACTACACTAAAACTTCGGACACGAACGAATCCGTCCGTCTTTTGAACTCGATCAAACTCGAGTAGGTCCGATCACTAACGGCAATATACAAACCTTCTGCACTCGGAGTTAACGCGATTCCAGCGATTTCTCCGAAAAGGTCAATTTCCTGGCACGTATCAAACTCTCCGCGATTGACGTCAAATATGTGTACAAAGTCACGCGGCTCGGCCATCATGAGGTGGGTTCCACAGGACGAAAAGCGGAGAGAGCGTACGGCCCCACCCACAGCATCAAGAACGCAAAACGACTGAGACATGTTTCGGACATCCCAGATGCGACAAGTCTTGTCCTGGGATCCAGTGGCAAACATGCGTCCATTCGGATGCCAGCTGGTTGCAAATGAAAAGTCCTCGTGCCCACGCAAGAGAGCTATTCTGTCACCTTTGTCGCCGTCAATCACCTGAATCGAGTGATGATCGCCAGCAACAGCGACCATTTTGCCATTCGGTTGTCTAGTGGCATGGTTAACCGCTTTGGCAAACTCGAAGGACGACTTTTTCTGAAACGTACTCATATCAAAGCATCGAACGCAGCAATCGTTGTTGCTCGTCATAATAGTGCTTCCGAAGATATCGATTGCATTGGTGATGGCGTTTTCGTCATAAGTGATGCGCTTATTGTGAATGATGGTGCCGTTCTTCAGGTTTTTCGCAATCATCTCACCATAGAAGCCACCCGCAATGACCAGGTCTTCCTTCGCAATCATGGTAGAAATCTGAACCATTCCCAGGCCGTTAGCTACGGCATTTCCAGAACCACTCAGGTCGAGCACCTGGCGTTTTCTCCTCGATGCTGCGTCCCAGTGCACAACAGCAGCATCGTGCATAACAAACACATCATGCTCACTAGTGGCCCAAGCGAGATTCCTCAGCTGAAAGTGCACAATGGAGCACTTGACCTGCCTAGTATTCCGAAAGAACTCATAGAACGTGGCGCCCTTCGTGGGCTTTGTCTTGAGCTCATCGCGCAACGATTCGTTCATGTCCGTGGAATCCCTCCTCAGGTTAGGCGACGTATTGTCCCTGAGTCTAGTCGCGCGATAGTCCTCTCTGGAAAACGGAAGGTTCTCCCATGGAATACCCTGCATATCAATGCCATTTGCGGCCTGTTCTGCGGTTATTTCACCATCCCTATCCGGTCTTCTAGCTGGCTTGCCCCAAATGCCGCCATTTGGACCATTGGTCCGCCCCCTGCACGGCTGGCCGCTTCTTCCCGTACCTGGAATTGACCACGGGCGGGTGGCATAATAGCTTTCCTCAACTTGCCTCTGGGCCTCGTGCCAAACCTCGTAATCCTCCCCCTCCCCCTCCGCCAGTTCTACCTCCAGGTCGCCCATGACATCCACAAAAGCTACCTCCTCGGGGTATGGGCGGGAAGCTTGGTCGCACGTCTCCGGCGGGGAATTCTGTCTGCCCTCCACGACGTTGGCGTCAACCCATGCCTGCCTCCTCGCGCGGGCGGAAATGCTTGCCTGGTCCCTGAAAACAGTCAAACCGGTGTGGCTGTGGAGCCCGTGCGCAAAGGGATACCAGGCGCCCAGCGCGGCATCATGGCGCGGTTCAAAGTCATCGCGCAAAGCGGCCACGGGGTGGGGGCCCGACACATCGGCGGTCCTGGGTTGCATCTGCCAGCGAAAATAGTCATGTCTGGCGGCGGCCGGAGGCGAGACTGTCCGCGGCCTGTGCGTGGGTTGGTAGAGCAACTGGGGCACAGGCGGGGGAGTGGCGGTTTCCGGAAAGACTGTGCAGGAGGGAGAGAGGCCCTGCGCGAGGGGATGCGAAGGCGTTGTGGGAGAGGCGTGCGGAAGGGGGCGTGGCTTGGGATGGCGGAAGGGAGTGTAATGGAAGGACGGGTAGGAAGCGTCCATGGGGATCGTGGCGAGGTTGCAGAGGCGGGGTTGGGGTTTGGGTTTGAGGGTGGCGAGGAGAGGGGTGCAGGGGGGGAGCGTGGTGGGACGGGATGGAAGGAGGTGGGTGTTTGAGGGCTTGAAGAATTCGGAAGGGAAATAATTGTTGGGGAGACGAGGTTTGGCAGTTTTTTTTAATATGCGAAATACTGTATCAAGGGTGGCCCGGGCGGCCCTCCAACAAATCGTGCGTGTTTCAATGATGGGGCGGCTGTTGCATTTTAGGTCCGTGGGGAGGGGAGGGGGGGGGGGAATGCACGCCATGTGCTGTGTGCTACACCGTCTTCGCCCGTCGCCAATGTGTGCCGCGTTTGTTTAGCAATGTGTGCGTGCAGCGCTCCTGAGCAGGAGAGCGGAAGCTCGCAGCGCTATAGAGATGCAGAAGGGTCTAGCGGCCGACAGCATCTCCGGCTCTCAAAAACGGTGTCCGGACCGAAGCCCGACTTGATTGGAACAGCCTCAGCGGTCGCCCACGAGCTCAGAGACAGCTAGAGACAGCTGCAACGAGGCGTACGTACGGGTTTGTGCCGGGTCTATTGTGGGCATATACCCTGTTAAAATGCAAAGACAGCAAGGCACGGATGGTAGAATCTGGCCAGCATTTGTCTCGGCATGTTCGCGTGTACCTCTCTTCTCTCTTTGGCGACGCAGCCGCTTTCGGTCTAGGTTTGCGTCTAGGTTTTATGGGCGAGTCGCCCGAAGTACGCGTGCTTTCTAAACGGTTTGCTATGTACGGAGGCCTCTGGGGCTAGAGCGTTTGGGCACGGAGAGAAGCGGAACGAGTCTCTACGTGTGGTGGCGTTATCGGCCTGCCCAAGCACTTGTGCATACCTGCCGTTTGCGCCCAAGTGTCCCAATGGGAATACTGCATGCAAAGTAATGCATTCGCTTACAGCGCGCCAGTCCGGTGTTCCTGCCCGGTTGCCAGTCAGTTGTGCAGTTGCATATCTTCATTCCTTACCTTGACCTGGCGGACGAGCTCGTCATGCAGTCTCCCGCAAATCTACACGCAATGCATGTTACATTCTAGTGCCACTGCAAGTTTGCTCTGCCACCTTCCGAACCTTTTAAAACAACTCCATGTGCATACACAGTAGTCAGCAACCTCACACTATGACTCCAACACGGACGACTTCCTCCACGTTGATCCACACGAATTCAACAGCTGCACCGAAGCCGACAGAGGCAGAGGCACCAGACGATTATTTGTATAATCAGCACCACTACAACTGATCTATACATTTGCTACACATTCCCACATCCCCTCTGTACAAATAACAGCAACACTGAACAAAACACAAGTATAGTCAAACGGGACCGCCACCTCCATCACCTCCACCCGATATCCTAATACAGTATATACATACGCAACATCCACTTAATCCCCCGGGCCCGCCGCCTTAACACCTTCCCCTCCCCCGCGTTCAAATTCTTTCATCCTCTCTCTCATCCTGACACTTGCGGCGGAGAGCAAAGCGTTCCTCTTGACCAGCGTCTTGACATGCTCCTTCAGCTCATCGATCTGCATCAAGCGAAACTCCCACGTAACCTTTGCCTCCCTTCTGCTCACCAGCTTTGCCCTAGACACACCCTCAGGGGGGTTATGCAGAGCCTCGTCCTTCAAGTGTTGTCGCAGCACGAGCTTACGCTCAGTGGCGCGCTGCATGGCGGCGTCGACCTCGCGCTTCCAGAGCCTTTCGACGACCGCGTCCGGTGGATGCAGCAGCGCCACGTTGGCCAGCGTCTGCTCCAGCTGCGCAGACGTCAGCTCCCACGGGCAGTCGGATGCTTCCGCCAAGGGCGCGGCATGCACGCTATCCGACGACGTGGCTGGGTGCGACACCGGCGGAGAGTCGGGCATGTCTGGCAGCGAGGGTGACGTGCGTATTTCCTGGGAGGGAAGCGTCGTATCTGAGAGACCGTTGGTCGAGCGCGGTGGCGGGACGGCGGGACTGGACGGTGGCAGGACGGCCGGGCTAGACGGCGGCGGAGACGGAACGGATACGTCTGTGATAGTGGATTGCGGTGGGGCGGGGAGGGGCTTGTCGGGGAGTAGCGCTTTGCCACGATGTGGGACGTGTGAAAGCAAGGGCTCGTTCTTGACGTCGATGTCGAGGGCAGCGGCGGCGGGAGTCTTGGTGGTGACATGGCGGAGATATTGCTTGAGGTAGGTAGCGGTGGGCGAGACTGAAGCGGGCGGGAAGCGGGGGGTGGGAATGAGGCAGGGGTGAGGGGTAAGGTGAAGGACGGGGGGGCGGACGCGCTTGAAGCGGACCCGTGGTGGGGCGGTGGGGAAGGAGGAGTTGGTCATGGCGAGAGCGGGTAGGGAGGGGACGCGGAGTTACGGGGGTGACATTGAGATGGGGGAGGGGATGGGGATGGGGAGGGGCGGGAGGGTGGTGGGAAAGTATTTTTGGAGGGTGCAGGTGTGTCGGGGGTTTCAGGGTGGAATTGGAGGTAATACGGTGCAGGTGGGACGGGTCGAGGTGTTCGATGGCGGACGAGGCTGTGGTGGATGTACTCAGGGGGGTTGGTGGATGTACCACTGTACATCAGTGTGGTAGTTCCAACTGGCCCGAGATAGTGGAACCCGGGATGGAAGCTTAAAGTGGAAGGCTCAAGACTCGTGATCTGCCAACTGTTCTGGGGAGGGAGCGACCTGAGGTCTTCTGTATCGTACATCTATTGTATGGACATACGGCAGACCTCAATCGCTCGGTATGGACTCTTGTTCTCTATGCCGTCAATCCCCGATACAAGCATGCATGCTATTCGCATAACCTCAACAGGTCCATCCATTTCCCTGTCCACGATCACCGCATGCACGCTTCTTAGGCCACGATTTCGTGCATTCTCCATTTTTATAATATTGGCGTGTATCTACACGGACACCATACGATATGTCATACAATTATTGCAATTTAGTAATATTTATGAGCACATGTCCGTGATAGCTTTTGCTATACAGGAAATCCATATACGCGTATATATACGCGTGAGTGAGGAAATGGACAGTGGATTATAGAGTAAGTGGAGGCATTCGTTAGAGGCAACTGAAAATGCTATTCCAGAGTGCTTCCGGGCCTTACTAATGGGATTCTCTTCAATCTATCAGCAAAGATGCGCTTGTGAGATGTTTTTTCTAAGTGCAAAAAAAAAATTAAATGGAGAAATGTCACAATGAACGCAGAAGAAAAGTCTACCGCATCTGATTGCATCACCTTCGTGTCGCTCATGAAACAATCCTAGCTTATCTTGACAGAGTGTGCGCAAAGCACACAACAAGTATAGGACCGAGACTCAAGCTCCCAATACCCGTGGGTCGGCCACAGCTCTGATAAGAATTTTGCAGAGAACCTCTTTCACTGACCAACTAGCGTTTGCATAAGTAACATACAAAAAAAAGGTACACTGCATGTAGATATCTTATATCCCTCATGTAAAGTAATGAGTGGCCTCGAAAAACGCCGGAAAAAGTGGCATTCAGTAAAAATTCCTAGAACAAAAAACACACACACAACTGGGTAGTTCACTAGAAAACGATCCTAGAGCCGGTGACTTACCTTGAAAAGAACTTTCCCAAAATCAAACAGGATCCTTCTAGTATTGCGGTATTTTTCACATTGCAGCAACTATTCAAATATGTCAATTCAAAGGCTATACTTGCTTTTCGCATAGGGATTCCCATCGTATGTAGCTATTTAACATCTCATCTGCCAGTTGTTCTCTCCTGGAGCTTACGAATTATTCTACACCCGTCTTTAGAAAAAAAATCATCTTGCGGGAAATGTGATTTGTCCTTTGTGGATACGAATGCATCACAACATCTGAAATATGCTGGGACCAGCTAGAGTGACAGCATAAGACACAACGATGTGTGCAGAGCTCTGCCAAAAATCTGACGAGCACCCATGACTCACTATTTAGGGGTGTCCCTGTCTCGATTGGCATAGCGATCTTTGCATACCATGACTGCCACTACTGGCAATACTATATCTGGGAAGTTAAAGGGCGATTACGTATTGGTTCATATTCGCCTCTACCTTTCCAGATATATTTTTTAAGAAAGGAAGCATTTTTCATCATATGGGCTCATTTTCGTCCTTTGAGAGTTGAAAATGTAGAATCGAGGGGAAACGAACATTCCGTTCGTTCGTACTAAGTATTGTACTAAGAAGTATTACATCCGGCGGCAGTGGCCGGTGGAGAAAATTAAATTATTCAACAAGATATTGTGTCTATGCAGAGGTCTGACTAAAAATTGATTTGATGATGAAAAAGTCGAAATCCGATAGAGAACATGTGAGAGAAGTGGTTCATGTTGAAATATTTCTACGGCATCTCTGTCAACATCAATCTGCCGTCAGTGGGTGCGGTACCTAAGTCAAAGCATTGTTTATACAAAGTGTATACATAGTCATGGTAAAACGGCAGATGGCGGGGTGACCATACGGTAGGATTGCACTGCAATCATTACGGGGGAGGGCGTACTGCACTGCGTGCGAGCATGTGAGCTGTGTGATGAGGGCCAGTTGCCAGTTGAGAAAGAAGCTCAGAACGGGACTGGCCTGGCTACAGGCTTTCTAAGTGCTTGGGGCTTCTTCAGTGCGAACTGCACCCGTTTTGCTTTGTATGACGTTTGAAAATCACAATGGGGTCTGCTGCCGAAAGTCTTCCCCGCTGTTTACACGTGGATTGGACCAGAAGACAGCAGGATGAGGTTGGAACAGAGATGGTAGGAACACCGTGGGGGAAAACCTCGCCTCGCCTACTGTACCCTTGGGTACTGTACGGTGCGTCCGGGAACAGCCTTTTTTCTACTCCAACAAGCGGATTCCGTGCTCAAGGGTTTTGTGGTTCTGCAGGACTGCCCATTCCCACATCCCACACACGCAGCCGCAACCGTCCTTCCCAAATGCGCACGCCACATGACTCCTCCCGACAACCCAGACATCTCCCCACCTTCCTCCCCGCCTCAATCTCTCTACTCTTCCTCAGCTTCCCCCAACCCCCTTGCCTTCCACCAAGGCTTCTTTATCGGCGCCCTGTGCGGCCCGCTCCCCGTAGCCGTTGTCGTCTACGTTGCACCGCCCGCCCGCTCCGCCCGCGCCGCCTTCACTCGCGGCGCGGGCTACGGTCTGGCACTCTGGCTTTTAGGCTGCGTCCTCATCCTCGTTCTCTTCCACACCTGGAGCGATAGCTAACCACCGAGCCGCTCCACGCACCCCCAGCCTTTTCCAGGGGCGACCCCCGAGGCTGTGAAGTGTCTACAGCCGCGGTCGGCAGCTGCGGTCGGCAGCTGCGGTCTGCAGTGCAGCTCGCCACTGCCTGCACTGACCAATATCCACGCGACACTTGGCACCTCGCGACACGTCACGCCGCCAAGCAACAAGCAACCTCGCCGCCACGATCTCACCGAAAACTCGGCCCAACACGCTTTTCCACAAAAAAAACCTCGCTGTGACGTGTTCTGCGACTTGACGTTAACTTAACCGCCCCCTCCCTTGTGCCGTCTCTGCAAACTTGCTTCCCGCTCGACCCACACTTCGCCCAGAACACAGCTCTCATGTCCGTCTTCCTCCCGCCGCCTGCACTCCCCACGCAGCCGCCCCCGCGCCCCGTCCGCCACAAGACCGTTCGCCGCCCGCGCCTCCACTGCACGTGCGCCACCTCGCTTCCCCGCCGCCGCCTGCTGCGTACATTGGCCGCTGCCGCTGCGGGGCTGGTACTGCCCACACCCGCCCCCCGCGCCGCCACGCTATGTTGGCCTGCCACTTGCACGACCGTGACCCCGGCTAAGGCCCCGCCTGCGTACACTGTCTTTTCAGTCGTCCCAACGTCGCTGTCCGATGTCAACCTCACCCCGCTCTCCATTGCCGAGGTTATTGACGACACGGCGACTGCCCGCGCCGTCCTTTTGGGCGAGCACCACAATTCGCTTGTAGACCACGCTCTCGAAGCAAGGATCATTGATGAATTGAGGCGTAAGGGCGAGCTCGTCGTCGGGCTGGAGATGGTGCAACAGCGCTTCCAGGATGCCCTGGATCGCTTTGTCTCAGGGAACCTGGACGAGCTGGGCTTGTACGTAGAGACTGAATGGGAGACGCGCTGGGTATGGCCATATGAAAACTACTTGCCCGTATTGCGCGTGTGCCGTAAGTATCACATCCCGCTCGTCGCGCTCTCGCTCAATTCCGAGGTGCTCAGCAAGGTCAAGGCAGAGGGAGGGATTGAAAACTTGTCTGCAGAGGAGATGCGCGCACACATAGGGGATCCGGCAGCTTTTGTCACGATTTCCAAACTCCCGGCCTTCAAGAGGTACATTAGCGAGATTATCACCCCGAGCTATGCCTCACATTATAGGAGGGGCTTGCTTCCAAACACGGCCAACTTTGCCTCGTTTTACACGGCCCGTGTGTTAAGAGATGAAGCCATGGCCACCTGCACAGTGCAGGCGATGCAGGCAAACCCGGATGCCGTCATGCTTTGCTTGATGGGCAGCGACCATGTCAAGTTTGAGTACGGCGTCAAGGCGAGAATCGAGGCTCAGCTTTTGGGGATTGAGAGGCGCGCCAACAAGGCCAGGGAGGCCGAGGGGGTGAGCCCAGTCCTTCAGCCCCCACCAAAGCTCAGGTCGGTTATGCTCAACCCTGGCCCGGCCGATGCGTACGATCCGCGAGATAAGTCACTCAAATTGGAGATGGCCGTGGAAGGTAACCCTGTACCTATTGCCGATTATTTATGGTTCAGCTCGGTGGCGGATGCCAAGCCGAGGCGACGGGTGAGAGAGTGGGTGTTGCCCCCCGTCGAGTTCTTGACGGCGATGTAGTCTGCTTTGGGGCGTATCGGTATGGGGCTGACTTGTCTCCGACGGGCAAAAATCTCTAATCACGCATTCTAATGCGTTCACAGTAGAATTTGCGAGGTGCTACGGTATTAGCGGTTGCTGGTTTTGTCGAAGGAACCTTGCGCGCTTCAATCAAAGCTCAAAGTCTCCCTCGTAGGGTTCGGAAGCGCTCACAGTCAAATCGAGGTCTGTCGAGATCGACGGTTTTGCCTCCCTAGAAATGCAATACCAGTCGTCATCTATAGACTAAGTTCTGGAACGCAGGACGCCTTCTAGCCCTAACACGATCGTTTGTCGAACAAGTTCAATTGTGAATATTATAGATAGTCTTCTAGAAACGGAGTACCGCTTGAATTTACTTGCCATGGTACATTTCTGCAATCTCACCCGAGTACACTTTTTCCACAATGTTCTTCTTGATCTTGAGCGTTTGAGTCATCATCCCATTCTCGACCGTAAACGGCACCAGAAGAACGCGGACATGCACAATGCGATCATTCGAGCTATAAGATATGCGCTCGTTATTTCGAGAGTTGATTTCGCTAGTGAGGGCCTTGCGAAAAGCTGTGTTTTTGTCGAGCTCGACTTCGGCCTTTCGCAAATTGGTAGCATTTGCAAGTGGGTCTTCTTGCAGCTGCTCAATCTCTCTTCGATAAGCTGGATCGATCATGCCTTCCTTTTCCAGGTACTCTAGCTTCGGGACCACCAGAGCCCCCAACACCTTCTCGTCCTGTCCCACCATCATGACCTGGTCCACCATTGGAGATGCAAGAATAGCGCCCTCGATTGGTGCAGGCTCTATGTTTTCGCCATTCGAAAGGACGATGACGTCCTTGCTTCGCCCTGTGATCACAAGGTCTCCTTCATTTGCAAAGTACGCAAGATCACCAGTGTTAAACCACCCCTCCGAGTCAAAAGCCTTTGCAGTCGCTTCTGGGTCCCTCAAGTACTCGGAAAACACATACGGACCAGTCGTGAAAAGCGTTCCCTGCTCCCCGTGTGGTACAGTCTGCCCAGTCTCCGTATCAACAATCTTCACGTACGCACGCGGCAGGCTCATACCTGTCGAGCCACGAACGTTATGCTCGCCAAATCGATTTGCAATCACGGGCGCCGTCTCCGTAAGCCCGTACCCAACGCAAATATCAATTCCCGCACATTCGAAAAAATCCTCAAGATACCCAGCAATCGATCCTCCACCGGACAAACACATCCGCAGGCGACCACCGGTGCCTTGTCGAATCTTGGACCAAATGAGCTTATTCGCCAAAGCGTACAACGGCATGAGCAAAGTCATTTGCAACATATTGACAAGCTTCCCGATCACACCCCCACCGCCGTTGTACTGAACGTCAAGCTTGCGCACCCGTCTTCGCGCCTTGACAAACGCGAGCGAGATAGCAAAGAACATGGCGAAAAGGGTCTTGCGCACAGAGGACGCCGCCTCAAGCTTGGCTGTGATCGCGGCGTGGAGATTCTCAAACACGCGGGGGACAGAAATAAGCATGTGGGGTTTGTGCGCGGCCAGATCTTCCCTAAAGTGCCTCCTGTTGGAATACACCAAGGTGACGCCCTTGCTGAGTACCCAGTAAGCGGCTGTGCGCTCAAAAACATGCCAGCACGGAAGGACAGAGACGAAGACCTCGCCCGGAACTGGGTCTAACTTGGCGCCGAGACTAATATCCTCAAGTTGAGAAAGAATGTTACCATGTGTGAGTACGACACCCTTGGGGTTCCCAGTGGTGCCGCTTGTGTACAGCGCGGTGGCAACATCGGGACGCTCGATACCGCAACCCAACTCCTCGCTGGTGGGCTTGAAGCCGAGGTCGAGGACATGCGCATACGAGTAGACGGGAAGCTGAGCATCCTTGTACGAATCGACATCACCAAACAGGACGACGACGAAGCGGACTTTTGCGCGATCTAGGCCCGCAGCAACGAGCCTATCCAGGACGGCTGTGTCTTCAACGAAAAGCGCGGAGCTCCTGGAGTGCTCGTAAATGTATTTCAGCTCCGGGACGGGGGCGGCTACGCCTCTAACAGCGGCAGCGGCGCCTCTGGTCATGATAGCGAGATCTGCAATGAGCCATCGGTGGGAGTTTTCCGAGATGAAGGAGACGACGTCGCGCGGGCGCAGGCCGAGGCGGGCGAGACCAGCAGCAAAGCAGGAGACGCGGTCGTGGAGCTCTGAAAAAGTGAGGGAGTCATCGCCGGGATGGTGGAGGTCAACAAGAGCGGGACGGTCGGCGAAGGAGGGGTTGGCAGCGAGGGCTGCGAAGACTTCGGGGATGGAAGAGAGATCCTTGATGATGGAGCAGGAGAGGCCCGCAGGGCCGCTGGGTACGGGATACGGAATGGTTTGGGGGGGGGCGATGGAGACGTGAGAGGAACGGGTGGGGGCCGAAGGGGCGGCGCTGC